>NW_028147327.1:0-22524 GCF_008360975.1 Lichenostomus cassidix | reverse complement strand
CCTTCTCCATGTGAATCCTTGGAATGAAAGAAGCCCTGTCCTTTTTGTAGCAACCCCTGAACTGCTGCAAAACTGCATGAGGCTTTCCCAAACCTTTGGCTTTCCAGAGAGAAAAGCCTCCACACCTTCACTCACAGCACAGGTTCTCCACCTCTTTGGTCATCTCTTACACATACAACAGGGCTGCAGTGGCTGCAGGATTGGGATTTCACACATTCCTGACACAGTGCTGGCTCACCTTTCAGAACGGCATGAAGAGGCATCTTTAGAAAAAACAATCAAATGGCTTTCTGAAGAAGCAAGAGAAGGCTGTGGAAATGGCCTGACTTGCCCACCCTGTGCAGAGATCATTTCACTCACCCCGTGGAACTGTGACCAGGCTCTTCTGTACCCACTGGAGGAGAGGGGTGCTGTGAGCCACCACGGAAGCCCACCAGGTGTCCCATGTGCAGCTCCACCACCACCATGGTAGCCCCTGAGGCTCAGAGCTTGTGTCAAATCATGGAGAAGGAAGGACTCTCCAACAGTTCTACTTTCCATGCTCAGATCCAGGATATCGTTGTCTCATGTCATCTCTCACAGTGCAGCAATACATCAATGCATGGGATCAGTGTGTGTATTTCTGTGTATGCATTGATGTCACTACATGTGTCTTCAAAGATAATATTTCTGTAGCTCCAAAGCATGAAACTTTTTCATGTTCTTGGCACAGCATGGACACTCCAGAGTCATGGTAGATGATGGACCTGAACAATCAGGAACAGATCTATCCCAAGGGAAAACATGGAATTGCCCAACTCACCTTTGCACTTTCACATGCAACACCAATTGCAACTGATTTGCCAAATAATCTCTCATGATCCTGAACCCTATTTTACACACAGCTGAGGGGTCAACCAAGCATGATGACAAAACAAAAACCATCTTCCCATGCTGTTGGAAGCTGCCACTGTTTCCCCTTCAGGTTTTTCAAGAGAAGTTACTTTTCCAAAACTCCTGCCTCTCCCTCCCACACATGGGAAAAGTCTTTTCTCAACATACCTCGTTCTTTTTGATGACATCATTTTCCTGTAGTTCCTGGTCTTAGACAAAGGCCAGTGGGGCCACAGGACTCCCCAACACCACAGAAAGACCAGAACCTTTTGAACTGAGAGCTTCTCCACGAGGCACGAGTAAGCACCCTGGGAAACAGCTCAGAGCCCCAAGGCTGCATGGAGGCAGCATGAAAGGCATGGCCTGGCTTTGGGATTGTCCTCGGTGAGACCTGAGTGCCATGGCCCTCTGCAGGTGCCTGCAGATCATGGGGGCTGAGTGTGTGTGAGTGGCTGGCACTGCTGGGCAGGGAAGTCCCTAGAGGCCTTGGAATGGTTGTGCTGAGCCGTGGGCTCAGGCCCAGCTGTGGACACACACACACGGGCACTGACACATTGCCAGCCTGCCCAGCTGTGCACAGAGAAGAAGCCAGGCGTACAGAGCCCAGCAAACGTGCACAGGGACACGGCCAGGGGGCTGCACACCAGTGCTCTGCCCTGGGCACAACCATCCCCGGGCAGGCCAGAGGCTCTTGGGCTGTTCCCACCTGTGCACAAGCACAGGGATGTGCAGATCCTGACACACACTGCAGCACAGCCGCACTGCCACACACATTACTGTGGGGAGCACATGGGGCACAGGCCATAGGAAGGGATGGGAGTGAGCAGCTGCAGGGGAGCTCCCAGGCAGAGCAGGTTCAGGGCACTCCAAGCAGGACAGATGCTCAGGCAGCAGTGCCACAGGAGTCTCATGGACTGTGCAGGTGGAGGAGGAAGGCAGAGAGGTTTTAACTCATGGGCAAATTATGTAGTCATAGGAACCCTTGGCTGCTGAGCTAAAGACTGGAACCACATGATGATGTTCCTGTTAGAAGGAACATAAAAAATCCAAGAGTGCCCCAGGTGGAATCACCTGCCTCCTTGCATTCCAATTAGTTATGGCCACACTGACACATCCTTGCCCCCAGGAAAACTGGGATCTCTCTACCAGCATTCTGAACAATGGTCCGTGAGGGATTGGGAATGAGATGAAGCCAGGAAATGCAAAGTCATTGTAGACAGAATCAGCAGCTCATGACATATCATTCCGTGAGACCCTTCCACCCCTTAGGATTATGCAGAAAATTTGTCACTTAGGCAGCAGACTCTGGGCCCTGAGGCACTGTGAGGCCAGGATAAAAGGCAGCCTAAATGGTGGCTCTCTCAACCACTTCTGTCACCTCCTTCTCCTTGGGAACCAGGCGAGTTGCAAGCCCCTTTCTCCTCCACCCCTCTCTAGGACAGGAGATGAGCTTTGCAGGCCTTGTTCCTGCTCCTGGTCCTGCTGGGGCTGTTCTCCCATGGTGGTCGTGTGGGCAGAGGGGTGTCCGTGTGTTCTGGCCACAGGCTGAGGCTGGGCTGAGGTGCTTCTTTTCATGCAGCTTAGGCAGCAGCACGGCTGGGCCTGTGTGAGCTCTGCAGGAGCATGCTGGGCTCAGGCAAAGGATGCCCAGGTTGGGCTGCACAGGCTGGAGCTGGGCAAGCTGCAGGGGCCTTGTGTGTCTGGGGGTGCCTTGCAGGCTGTGTCTCAGGTGTGCATGTGCTCTGCTTCCTCCCTGCCCTCTGGGCCAGGTGCAGCGCCAGGCTCCAGACATGTCCTGCCCTGAGAAGTGCCAGCAGTGCCAGCCCTGCAACCCTTGCTGCCAGCCCTGCGGCCCCTGCCCGCTGGCCAACAGCTGCAATGAGTGCTGTGTCAGGCAGTGCCAGAGCTCCACCGTCGTCATTGAGCCTCCTGCTGTGGTGGTGACCCTGCCTGGCCCCATCCTCAGCTCCTTCCCACAGAACACCGTGGTGGGATCCTCCACCTCGGCTGCCGTTGGCAGCATCCTCAGCTCTGAAGGAGTGCCCATCAGCTCCGGGGGCTTTGACATCTCCTGCATCACCCGCGGTTATGGGGAAAGATGTTGTCATCCCTGCTAAACATGCTGCTGCCAACATCCTTGGGCAGCCACCTGCAAGGCCTCAGAACATCGTGCTGGAGTGAAGACAGAACTTTAAGTCATTGGATTTAGACTTCCTCACTGCTGTATTCTTCTTCTCTCTACTTTCTGGTTTTTCCTTTGCTGTCAACACTACCCAATGCAAACCTCGTGAGACCTACTGGCCTCCTTCTCTCTGCAGGCCAGGCACATATACATCCCCATGGCATCTTAGTGGCTGCTCTTGTTGCTCTCTGTAGGCCTCCTCCTTTTCTTATTTAGACTCAATAAACTTGTTCAAGCATTCAAACATTGGTCTCTGATTTTTTCTTTCTTCTGGGGCAACTCTAACTGTGAGCTAATTAGAATAGATGGAAGAATCTCAGTGTAGGAACCCCTGCTGTGACATAACGACGAGAGGGAACTCACGGCAGTCTCAATATGAGATATAGAGTAAGCTCCATTTTATTTCACCAAACGAGAAATTTATATACTGTTACAGAAGTTACTAATTATAGCTACACACACACCTGCAGTCTGTTCTGACACATTCAGGGATCTTCCCGGTGACTCCCTTTTTCTTTCTCATAACACTTCTGACTCCCTATTCTTTCCCATGACATTCTTCCCACAGAACATTCTCAGGTAAACAAGCCACTGTAGCTTGTTAGGATTTTACTGAGGCCTGAGTATGCTGAGGCCCTGCTCAGGTATATTCAGTTAGCATAAGTTTTGCTGGAAAACTGCGTTTTCCAACACTGCTGTGCAATTTTCTTAGTGCCCTTTCCCTTGGAGCTGACAAAGATGGGCCTGACTGTGAGGGTGGTGACACACTTTAATAAATTGCCCAAAAAATTTTAGATGCATCAAGCATGGAACTATGCAAGACCAGGATGGACACAGCATTGAGCAACCTGGTTTAATGTGTGTCATCACTACCCATCTGGTGAGGGAAGCAAGTGTGGAAATAGGTGGTCTTTAAGTTCCCTTCCTGCTGGAGAATTGAACATGGACTGTTTATTCCTCAAGGAGAATCAAGACCTCAAAAGTTACCTGATGGGCCTGACCCACTTCCAGAATGGGCCAGGAAAATAGGTTGAACATGAATACTCATGTGATGTCACAGAGAGATGAGGGAGAGCTGGGCATGTATACGAGAAGGAAAGTGGTGCCTTGAAAGCTTTGCCACAAACAAACCCACAGGAATGACACAGGTTCACGTCACCTGCCTGCATGGAATGCCACCAGACCATGATCAGAGCATTCTGCCTGCCCTGACGTGTTTATATCCTGGAAATTGTTGGTGGTCTCATCCCGGACCTTACAGAAAACTTCACTTAGGAACACCCAAAAAATTAGGCAGGAAATAAAGAGGCCGCAGTGCAGGAAACCAGGACACAGCCCCTACCATTACCTGGGATGGTTTACATTGGTCATGAACAGGTCAGTAAATTATTACTTGCACCACGGTCCTACTGGGCTTGAGGCAGTGCAGGACTGCTATAAAAGGCAGCCCAAGTCTCTTCTCCCTCATCCACTTCTCTCACCTCCTCATCCTCCTCCTCAGGAATCAGGTGAGTGGGAAGCCCCTTCTCACCCTCTACCTCCTGCTTCCAAACCAGCTCTTTCCTGGCTGTAGGTCTCAGCTGACAGGGGCTGTTGGAGCCCAGGGCTGGGAGCTGCTTGTGCTGGGAGAGGGCAGGGGAGAGAAGGTCTTGTGCAGAGAGAGGCTGGGACTTGGCTGAGGTGGCTGCTGGGCTTGGAGCTGGGCAGTGCAGTGGGGGCCAGGAGGTGCCTTGGCTGCAGGGTGCTTGGCTGCAGTGCTGCTTCTCATGTGTTTGTGCTTTCTGCTTCTCCTGCCTTCCATGCCAGGTGCACCTGTGACCCCAAGCCATGTCCTGCTGCCCACCGCCCTGCAACCCTTGCTGCCAGCCCTGCGGCCCCTGCCCGCTGGCCAACAGCTGCAATGAGTGCTGTGTCAGGCAGTGCCAGAACTCCTACGTTGCCATCCAGCCCTCCCCCGTGGTGGTGACCCTGCCTGGCCCCATCCTCAGCTCCTTCCCACAGAACACCGTGGTGGGATCCTCTACCTCTGCTGCCATTGGAAACATCCTCAGCTGTGGTGGAGTTCCCATCAACTCCGGGGGCTTTGACATCTCCTGCATCACCAACTGCTATGGTGGAAGATGTTGTCCCCCCTGCTAAATCTGCTGGCAATATGCTCGTGAGAGAACCTTCATGGCCTCAGAACATGGAGCTGCACTGAAGATGGATCTTTGCAGCAATATATTGATGCCCTTGCTTTACTGTTGGTTTCTTCCACTCTCTTCCCTACCCTTCCTTTCCTGCCATCAACCTCCACTGCCAGCCCAGTTGCACCAGTTGGCCTCCATGCCTCCCTCTGCAGGCCAGGCAGATGGACACCTCCACTGCATCTTCGTAGTGGCTGCTCTGGGTGTTCTCTCAGAAACACCTGATTTTCTTCTTTTGACTCAATAAAGTTGTTTTGCATCCAATCCTGGGCCTCTAAATTCTCCTTTTTTGTGTGACAACTCTTCCACTGAGGTCAGAGTAAAAGGTGGAGGAAGCAGAAGCTGGGACACTCTGCAGTGGGTTTTAATTTTTTCCTTTTCCATTGGAGCCCACAAACACATCCCTTGCTTCTCCAAAGCAGTGACCATCAGGAGAAGATGATACCAGAAGTTCCCAGGAACTGAAATGGGAAGCAGCAATGCCTGGGCATAGTCCTCACCCTCCTCTTTTCCATATCCTCCCTCACATTAGGCCTTCTGACAAGCTGCTTTGCAGACAGGAAGGGTTGAGGGGCTTCACAGGCTCAGCCAAGCATTGGGACAGAACCAAAACCATCTTCCCGCCCTGTTGTAATTTGTCAATCTTCCTTCTTCTGGGTGTGAATAAAAAGAAAGTCTTCCATCCTACTGCTTCAACCTGCCAGATACGAGCACACTCTTTTCTCCATGTGCCTCATTCTCTCTGAAAAGATCATTTTCCTGCACCTCCTTCTCCTGAGCAAAGGCCAGGGTGCCCACAGGACTCCCCAGTCCCCACAGAGCCAACAGAATGCTGTAACATCAAAGCTTCTCCATGAGGCGGAAGCAAGAACCCTGGAAACAGTTCAGAGCCCCAAGGCTGCATGGAGGCAGCATGAAAGGCATGGCCTGGCTTTGGGATTGTCCTCGGTGAGACCTGAGTGCCATGGCCCTCTGCAGGTTCCTGCAGATTATGGGGGCTGAGTGTGTGTGAGTGGCTGGCACTGCTGGGCAGGGAAGTCCCTAGAGACCTTGGAATGGTTGTGCTGAGCCGTGGGCTCAGGCCCAGCTGTGGACACACACACACGGGCACTGACACATTGCCAGCCTGCCCAGCTGCGCACAGAGATGAAGCCAGGCGCACAGAGCCCAGCAAACATGCACAGGGACACGGCCAGGGGGCTGCACACCAGTGCTCTGCCCTGGGAACAACCATCCCCGGGCAGGCCAGAGGCTCTCGGGCTGTTCCCACCTGTGCACAAGCACAGGGATGTGCAGATCCTGGCACACACTGGGGCACAGCCACACTGCCACACACATTATTGTGGGGAGCACATGGGGCACAGGCCATAGGAAGGGATGGGAGTGAGCAGCTGCAGGGGAGCTCCCAGGCAGAGCAGGTTCAGGGCACTCTAAGCAGGACAGATGCTCAGGCAGCACCTCATGGACTGTGCAGGTAGAGAAGGAAGGCAGAGAGGTTTTACCCCAAGGACAAAGAACATGAAGGAGTTGCTTGGTTATTAGCCAACTATTGTAGAAATGGGCGAAGGTGGTACACTTCCTGTCTACAAGAACATAAAAAATCCAAAAGAATGCCCCAGGCTAGAATCACCTGCATCTTTGTTATCCCTGGTGCACTTCATTTGTGTTTTATGCCCAAACTGACACATCCTTGCCCCCATGGAAAACTGCTATCCTGCAGAGCAGCACTCGGGAAAAGTGTGTGTGAGGGAATGGCAAAGAGTTTAAGCCAGGAAATGCAAAGTCATTGTAGACAGAATCAGCAACTCATGACATTCCCAGAGATATTTCCATTCATTGGGATTATGCAGGAAATTTGTCACTTAGGCAAATTAGGACTCTGGGCCCTGAGGCACTGTGGGGCCAGGATAAAAGGCAGCCTAAATGGTGGCTCTCTCAACCACTTCTGTCACCTCCTTCTCCTTGGGAACCAGGTGAGTTGCAAGCCCCTTTCTCCTCCACCCCTCTCTAGGACAGGAGATGAGCTTTGCAGGCCTTGTTCCTGCTCCTTGTTCTCCTGGGGCTGTTCTCCCATGGTGGTCGTGTGGGCAGAGGGGTGTCCGTGTGTTCTGGCCAGAGGATGAGGCTGGGCTGAGGTGCTTCTTTTCATGCAGCTTAGGCAGCAGCATGGCTGGGCCTGGCTGAGCTCTGCAGGAGCGTGCTGGGCTCAGGCAAAGGATGCCCAGGTTGGGCTACACAGGCTGGAGCTGGGCCAGCTGCAGGGGCCTCGTGTGTCTGGGGGTGCCTTGCGGGCTGTGTCTCAGGTGTGCATGTGCTCTGCTTCCTCCCTGCCCTCCGTGCCAGGTGCAGCGCCAGGCTCCAGACATGTCCTGCCCTGAGAAGTGCCAGCAGTGCCAGCCCTGCAACCCTTGCTGCCAGCCCTGCGGCCCCTGCCCGCTGGCCAACAGCTGCAATGAGTGCTGTGTCAGGCAGTGCCAGAGCTCCACCATCGTCATTGAGCCTCCTGCTGTGCTGGTGACCCTGCCTGGCCCCATCCTCAGCTCCTTCCCACAGAACACCGTGGTGGGATCCTCCACCTCGGCTGCCGTTGGCAGCATCCTCAGCTCTGACGGAGTGCCCATCAGCTCCGGGGGCTTTGACATCTCCTGCATCACCCGCGGTTATGGGGAAAGATGTTGTCGTCCCTGCTAAACATGCTGCTGCCAACATCCTTGGGCAAAAACCTGCAAGACCTCAGAACATCGTGCTGGAGTGAAGACAGAACTTTAAAACATTGGATTTAGACTTTCTGCCTCCTGGTTCCTTCTCCTCTCTTATTTCTCTTTCCTTCCTTCCCTGTCAACACCACCCAATGCCAGCCGAGCGGGACCTGTTGGCCTCCTTCCCTCTGCAGGCCAGGCACATGGACATCCCCACGGCATCTTAGTGGCTGCTTCTCGTGCCGTCTCTGAGCCTCCTCCTTTTCTTCTTTAATCTCAATAAACTTGTTCAAGCATTCAAACCTCGTCCTCTGATTTGTTCTTCCTTCCAGGTCAATTCTTCTATTCTCCTCAGGAGAAAGGTGGAAAAGCAGAATATGGGACTCACTGCTATGGATTTTCCTTGTGCCCTTTATCTTGCAGCTGACAAATAAATCTCTGACCGTGATGCTGATGCGGCACTGGAACAAGTTGCCCGGAGAAGTTTCTTCTCATACCTAGAACTGTTAAATGCAACATTGCTCAGGACTTTGAGCCATTTTGTTTTGTGGATTCTGTCTAGGCCTGTTTTATGGTGTGGCTGTGGAGCTGGACATTAAATAAATCTTCTTTAAGTTCCTTTCCATTTCAAGTGTTTGAGTTGATAAAGTTGAGCAGATGGAACAACCACAAAACCATGGTGGAAAGGCAAAGAGTAAATTTATTTCCTTACCTCATTCCACAGAGAATGCCAAAGGTACACTCAGGTCAGGATGCTCAAGTGGGAATGTCATCCCACTTAGGCTCAGTCCTTGCTGGCAGGGCTCCTCTTTGCACCAGTGCTGTGATCTCCAGTGCCTTTTGTGATCTCTGAGATTTTATATTTCTCCCAAAACAGGGAGCTCAAGCATGTCTATGAAAGGGCCTCCAAGTTTCTCCAAAACACCAACATTGTTTCTACACAGAGATTCTGCTTCTCCAATCAGGATTACGAGCAGTAGGCATCCTTTCTGGAGTTTCCCGCACTGAGTGTCTCCAAGCCTTGGCATTCCCTGCTGCAAGGTCACTTGAGCAAACCTAAAATCGTCCTCCTCATTCTTCTGCTTTTAACCCTTTCCTCCCAACCCAATCCATTTCTAATGAATTGCACTTTCACAGCGGCATCACCAGTGTGACAAATGTGCTCAGTGTTGGGCAGTGCTGAGACCCCTTTGGACACAGTTGAGTCTGACTCTGTCACACATGGCAGAAGACACTGGCATCTTCTCACAGAGCCCATTCCTGCAGCCTTCTGCCCCAGCTACAGTACATTCCTACTCTTACAGAAGTGAAAGGATCCATCACTGTGTGAAGTACAATCAGATGAATAAAATTTTCAACAGCAACGTATTATGAAAGATTTTCTTTCAACTGCCTTGTCTCCAGCCTCAAGTTGTTCCCATCATATTTTCCCTTCCCTGCCCACCTCAGAAGTGGGAGGAGTAGCGGGGTTTACTGGGGTCTGGCCATCCAGCCAAGGTCAAGTCAGCAGAGCTGGTAAAAACAACAAAGGATTGTTGGAAGAGCAAATGTGGTGAGAAACATCAGGCTGGACAAGAAACCCTGGTGAGGTAGGGCAGCATTTTTCTGGGAGAAGCATCCTTGTTCTGGCTCTTGGAAAGAAGCACAAGAGAGGACAGGGGAAGAGCAGTAAAGAGGTAGAGAAGCAGGAATGGACCGTTGACTCAAGGCTGACCCAGTAGAAAGGAATCGAGAGGCATCACCTGACTGCATGGAATGCCACCAGAACAAGATCCGAGCATTCTGCCAGCGCTGACGTGTTCATATCCCAGAAATTCCTGGGTCTCTCATCCTGGCCCTTATGGAAGCCTTCAGATTGGAACACCCATAGAATTAGCCAGGAAATAGAGACACCAGTGCAAGAAACCAGGACACAGCCCCTACCATTAGCTGGGATGGTTCAAGTTTGACATGAGCTGGTCAGAAAATTATCACTTCCACCAAGGTGCCGCTGGGCTTGGAACAGTGCAGGACTGCTATAAAAGGCAGCCCAAGTCCCTGCTCCCTCATCCACTTCTCTCACCTCCTCCTCCTCCTCCTCAGGAATCAGGTGAGTGGGAAGCCCCTTCTCACCCTCTTCCTCCTGCTTCAAGACCAGCTCTTTCCTGGCTGTAGGTCTCAGCTGATAGCAGCTGCTGGAGCCCAGGGCTGGGAGCTGCTTGTGCTGGGAGAGGGCAGGGGAGAGAAGGTCTTGTGCAGAGAGAGGCTGGGACTTGGCTGAGGTGGCTGCTGGGCTTGGAGCTGGGCAGTGCAATGGGGGCCAGGAGGTGCCTCGGCTGCAGGGTGCTTGGCTGCAGTGCTGCTTCTCATGTGTTTGTGCTTTCTGCTTCTCCTGCCTTCCATGCCAGGTGCACCTGTGACCCCGAGCCATGTCCTGCAACCCTTGCTGCCAGCCCTGCGGCCCCTGCCCGCTGGCCAACAGCTGCACTGAGTGCTGTGTCAGGCAGTGCCAGAACTCCTACGTGGCCATCGAGCCCTCCCCCGTGGTGGTGACCCTGCCTGGCCCCATCCTCAGCTCCTTCCCACAGAACACCGTGGTGGGATCCTCTACCTCTGCTGCCGTTGGCAACATCCTCAGCTCTGGTGGGGTTCCCATCAGCTCTGGGGGCTTTGACATCTCCTGCATCACCAACTGCTATGGTGGAAGATGTTGTCCCCCCTGCTAAATCTGCTGGCAATATGCTCGTGAGAGAACCTCCATGGCCTCAGAACATGGAGCTGCACTGAAGATGGAACCTTGGGACTTTGCATGTAGGGTTTATGACAGTTGTTTCCTTGTTCTCCTTTCTTTTCTCTCTTCCCTTCCTTTCCTGCCTCCACCCCCACTGCCAGCCTAGTGGGACCTGTTGGCCTCCCTCCCTGCCTCCCTCTGCAGGCCAGGCAGATGGAGTCCTCCACCGCATCTTAGAGGCTGCTCCTGATGCCCTTTGTGAGCCTCTTCATTTTCTCCTTTAGACTCAATAAAGCTGTTTTGCATCCAAAAATTCCCTTTCTGATTCCCTTTCTGACTGCGGGAACTCTTCCAGTGAGCTTAGGGCAAAAGGTGGAGGAAGCAGAAGCTTGGACTCCCTGCAGTGGATTTTAATTTGTGACTTTTTTCTTGGAACTGGACAACACATCCCTCACCACTCCACTGCAACTACCACTGGGGAGAAGATGGCTCCAAAACCTGACAGAAAGGGGGAGGGGGAATCTGCCATGCCAGGGCACAGCCCACAACCTCCTCTCTTCAGACACCTCCCTCGCATTTACTGCTCTGCCCACTTTCTGTCCAGACCGGCAGGGCTGAGGGGTTTCACAGGGTAGGATTGGTATCAGCCACACAAAAGAACTGATTGGGGTCAGCTGTTCCATGGAGGCCTTTGCACGTGAATGCACCATGAAGGCAGTTGTGACCCCATGAAGTGCTTGCTCCAGAAAAGATTCCTGGCAGGAATCCACTGCAGTGGAGAGAAGGCCACAATGGAGCAGGTCCTGCTGGCAGGACTTGTTCCCCTGTTGGGGAGCTACCCTGGAGCATTCTGTTCTTGAGAAAGTGCACCCCTTGCAAATGACCCATCCACCCTTCTCCATGTGAATCCTTGGAATGAAAGAAGCCCTGTCCTTTTTGTAGCAACCCCTGAACTGCTGCAAAACTGCACGAAACTTTCCCAAACCTTTGGCTTTCCAGAGAGAAAAGCCTCCACACCTTCACTCACAGCACAGGTTCTCCACCTCTTTGGTCATCTCTTACACATACAACAGGGCTGCAGTGGCTGCAGGATTGGGATTTCACACATTCCTGACACAGTGCTGGCTCACCTTTCAGAATGGCATGAAGAGGCATCTTTAGAAAAAACAATCAAATGGCTTTCTGAAGAAGCAAGAGAAGGCTGTGGAAATGGCCTGACTTGCCCACCCTGTGCAGAGATCATTTCACTCACCCCGTGGAACTGTGACCAGGCTCTTCTGTACCCACTGGAGGAGAGGGGTGCTGTGAGCCACCACGGAAGCCCACCAGGTGTCCCATGTGCAGCTCCACCACCACCATGGTAGCCCCTGAGGCTCAGAGCTTGTGTCAAATCATGGAGAAGGAAGGACTCTCCAACAGTTCTACTTTCCATGCTCAGATCCAGGATATCGTTGTCTCACGTCATCTCTCACAGTGCAGCAATACATCAATGCATGGGATCAGTGTGTGTATTTCTGTGTATGCATTGATGTCACTACATGTGTCTTCAAAGATAATATTTCTGTAGCTCCAAAGCATGAAACTTTTTCATGTTCTTGGCACAGCATGGACACTCCAGAGTCATGGTAGATGATGGACCTGAACAATCAGGAACAGATCTATCCCAAGGGAAAACATGGAATTGCCCAACTCACCTTTGCACTTTCACATGCAACACCAATTGCAACTGATTTGCCAAATAATCTCTCATGATCCTGAACCCTATTTTACACACAGCTGAGGGGTCAACCAAGCATGATGACAAAACAAAAACCATCTTCCCATGCTGTTGGAAGCTGCCACTGTTTCCCCTTCAGGTTTTTCAAGAGAAGTTACTTTTCCAACACTCCTGCCACCCCCTCCCACACATAGGCAAAGTCTTTTCTCAACATACCTCATTCTTTTTGACTACATACTTTTCCTGTAGCTCCTGGTCTTCAACAAAGGCCAGTGGGGCCAAAGGACTCCCCAACACCACAGAAAGACCAGAACCTTTTGAACTGAGAGCTTCTCCATGAGGCAGGAACAAGCACCCTGGAAAACCGTTCAGAGCCCCAAGGCTGCCTGGAGGCAGCATGAAAGGCATGGCCTGGGTATGGGATTGTCCGTTGGTGAGACCTGATTGCCATGGCCCTCTGCAGGTGCCTGCAGATCATGGGGGCTGAGTGTGTGTGAGTGGCTGGCACTGCTGGGCAGGGAAGTCCCTAGAGGCCTTGGAATGGTTGTGCTGAGCCGTGGGCTCAGGCCCAGCTGTGGACACACACACACGGGCACTGACACATTGCCAGCCTGCCCAGCTGTGCACAGAGATGAAGCCAGGCGCACAGAGCCCAGCAAATGTGCACAGGGACACGGCCAGGGGGCTGCACACCAGTGCTCTGCCCTGGGAACAACCATCCCCGGGCGGGCCAGAGGCTCTCGGGCTGTTCCCACCTGTGCACAAGCACGGGGATGTGCAGATCCTGGCACACACTGGGGCACAGCCACACTGCCACACACATTACTGTGGGGAGCACATGGGGCACAGGCCATAGGAAGGGATGGGAGTGAGCAGCTGCAGGGGAGCTCCCAGGCAGAGCAGATTCAGGGCACTCCAAGCAGGACAGATGCTCAGGCAGCAGTGCCACAGGAGTCTCATGGACTGTGCAGCTAGAGTAGGAAGGCAGAGTGATTTTGCCCCATGGACAAGGTACATGAAGGAGCTGTTTGGTTATAAGCCAACTATTGTAGAGATGGGCGAAGGTGGTACACTTCCTGTCTACAAGAACATAAAAAATCCAAAAGAATGCCCCAGGCAGGAATCACCTGCATCATTGTTATCCCTGGTGCACTTCATTTGTGTTTTATGCCCAAACTGACACGTCCTTGCCCCCAAGGAAAACTGCTATCCTGCAGAGCCGCACTCGGGAAAAGTGTGCGTGAAGGAATGGCAAAGGGTTTAAGCCAGGAAATGCAAAGTCATTGTAGACAGAATAAGCAACTCATGACATTCCCAGAGATGTTTCCGTTCATTGGGATTATGCAGGAAATTTGTCACTTAGGCAAATTAGGACTCTGGGCCCTGAGGCACTGTGGGGCCAGGATAAAAGGCAGCCTAAATGGTGGCTCTCTCAACCACTTCTGTCACCTCCTTCTCCTTGGGAACCAGGTGAGTTGCAAGCCCCTTTCTCCTCACACCCTCTCTAGGACAGGGGATGAGCTTTGCAGGCCTTGTTCCTGCTCCTTGTTCTTCTGGGGCTGTTCTCCCATGGTGGTAGTGTGGGGAGAGGGGTGTCACTGTTGAGTCGCTAGCAGAGATGGAAAGCCCCGATTCTCAGCGTGGCATAGAAAAAAGTACTTTATTGTTTGAATCCAACATATATATAGAGTTTTCAAAGGTCACCCAGATTGGTCAGCCAGAAAGCTCCCCCTAGGCCTGATTGCCCAGGCCTGCACTGTCCAAATCTTGAGACACTGTTTTTAATAACATCCAAACTTTATCTTTGTTTATAAAACACAAAAAGAATTCTCGTGGGAAAGACCTGTGCTAGCCGCAGAGGGGTGTCCATGTGTTCTGGCCAGAGGATGAGGCTCAGCTGAGGTGCTTCTTTTCATGCAGCGTAGGCAGGAGCATGGCTGGGCCTGGCTGAGCTCTGCAGGAGCGTGCTGGGCTCAGGCAAAGGATGCCCAGGTTGGGCTGCACAGGCTGGACCTGGGCAAGCTGCAGGGGCCTTGTGTGTCTGGGGGTGCCTTGCGGGCTGAGTCTCAGGTGTGCGTGTGCTCTGCTTCCTCCCTGCCCTCCGTGCCAGGTGCAGCGCCAGGCTCCAGACATGTCCTGCCCTGAGAAGTGCCAGCAGTGCCAGCCCTGCAACCCTTGCTGCCAGCCCTGCGGCCCCTGCCCGCTGGCCAACAGCTGCAATGAGTGCTGTGTCAGGCAGTGCCAGAGCTCCACCGTCGTCATTGAGCCTCCTGCTGTGCTGGTGACCCTGCCCGGCCCCATCCTCAGCTCCTTCCCACAGAACACCGTGGTGGGATCCTCCACCTCGGCTGCCGTTGGCAGCATCCTCAGCTCTGACGGAGTGCCCATCAGCTCCGGGGGCTTTGACATCTCCTGCATCACCCGCGGTTATGGGGAAAGATGTTGTCGTCCCTGCTAAACATGCTGCTGCCAACATCCTTGGGCAAAAACCTGCAAGACCTCAGAACATCTTGCTGGAGTGAAGACAGAACTTTAAGACATTGGATTTAGACTTTCTGCCTCCTGGTTCCTTCTCCTCTCTTATTTCTCTTTCCTTCCTTCCCTGTCAACACCACCCAATGCCAGCCTAGCGGGACCTGTTGGCCTCCTTCCCTCTGCAGGCCAGGCACATGGACATCCCCACGGCATCTTAGTGGCTGCTTCTCGTGCCGTCTCTGAGCCTCCTCCTTTTCTTCTTTAATCTCAATAAACTTGTTCAAGCATTCAAACCTCGTCCTCTGATTTGCTCTTCCTTCCGGGTCAATTCTTCTATTCTCCTCAGGAGAAAGGTGGAAAAGCAGAATATGGGACTCACTGCTATGGATTTTCCTTGTGCCCTTTATCTTGCAGCTGACAAATAAATCTCTGACCGTGATGCTGATGCGGCACTGGAACAAGTTGCCCGGAGAAGTTTCTTCTCATACCTAGAACTGTTAAATGCAACATTGCTCAGGACTTTGAGCCATTTTGTTTTGTGGATTCTGTCTAGGCCTGTTTTATGGTGTGGCTGTGGAGTTGGAAATTAAATAAATCTTCTTTAAGTTCCTTTCCATTTCAAGTGTTTGAGTTGATAAAGTTGAGCAGATGGAACAACCACAAAACCATGGTGGAAAGGCAAAGAGTAAATTTATTTCCTTACCTCATTCCACAGAGAATGCCAAAGGTACACTCAGGTCAGGATGCTCAAGTGGGAATGTCATCCCACTTAGGCTCAGTCCTTGCTGGCAGGGCTCCTCTTTGCACCAGTGCTGTGATCTCCAGTGCCTTTTGTGATCTCTGAGATTTTACATTTCTCCCAAAACAGGGAGCTCAAGCACGTCTATGAAAGGGCCTCCAAGTTTCTCCAAAACACCAACATTGTTTCTACACAGAGATTCTGCTTCTCCAATCAGGATTACGAGCAGTAGGCATCCTTTCTGGAGTTTCCCGCACTGAGTGTCTCCAAGCCTTGGCATTCCCTGCTGCAAGGTCACCTGAGCAAACCTAAAATCGTCCTCTTCATTCTTCTGCTTTTAACCCTTTCCTCCCAACCCAATCCATTTCTAATGAATTGCACTTTCACAGCGGCATCACCAGTGTGACAAATGTGCTCAGTGTTGGGCAGTGCTGAGACCCCTTTGGACACAGTTGAGTCTGACTCTGTCACACATGGCAGAAGACACTGGCATCTTCTCACAGAGCCCATTCCTGCAGCCTTCTGCCCCAGCTACAGTACATTCCTACTCTTTGTAAGGGTCGATCCAAGAATCGAGTTCTGTCTCAACATTTCTCATCAGAAATTACAGGTGCAGGACTCACGCAGAGAATGCTTTGTACTCACCTAAAGCTGGTGCGGAGCGAATGCTTCGTGCCTGCCTAAGGTGGTACAGAACGAAGACTTTGCACCTGCCTGAGCTGATACAGAACAAAGGCCTTGTGCCTGCCAATGCAGGTATGTGACGAAGGCTTTGCACCCGTTGCCCTGACACCCATTGTGAAAAACCTGCCGACCATGCCTCGGACACTCCTCCCCTGACCCTGCCAAGTGGAGATTGGCAAATCTCCACAAGAATTAAGGGGGAGCAAAGGCGGCTGGCAAGGAGGGACCAGGTGTATGGACTAGCATAAAAGACAGCTTTGGAGTGGCTGAACTCCGAAGATCTTCCCCACCGAAAGATCACCTTGATCTTTGCAGAGGCCAAGGAACGCCGACTGAACGGGACTCCAGGGACGCCGGACGTCTGTGGACCCGTGGTGGTAGCTATAGCCCCTTTCCTTCCCTTTCCTCCCCATCTTTTCCCAATTTTCTCTCTTTCTCTCTCTATCGCAGGCCGCTTTACAGGCCAAATTAATAAAGTTCCCCCTTGGATTGAAATTTAACTCCCTTGACTTGTTGCATTTTGTGTTTACTTTTCCTTTTTGCACTCTGAGATCGTAGCTGGTATGAACCATCACGCGTCTGCTTACGAGTGGACCGTGACATAAATTGGCGTCACGGACAGGATCCTGATAGAGGCTGAGGGACAAAACCCCTCGAAACTCATTTTTTGAGGACTCTATTGGGATTCCGGCTATCAGAACTTAGAGTGCAAAAAGAAGGGGAGTTAAATTTTTGTTTTAGTGACACCTGAGAAAGGGTAAGAGTGGCCATTGGCAAGTATCTAACTTTCTCAAGTAGATTTGAGCTGTTTTTTGTTGTTTTTGAAGTTGTTTTGTTTTAGGATTAAGAATTTGTTTCTCAAGTGAATTTTGAGCTGTTGTTGTTGCATTGTTTTTGGAGTTGTTTTGTTGCAGGATAGATTTTTGAGCTGTTTTTGTTGTTATATTGTTTTTAGGTTGTCTGGTTTCTGAATCAGGATAGAGAGAAATGTTTCTCAAGTGGATTTGAGTTGTTTTTGTTGTTGGTTTTGTTGTTGGTTTTATTTCTGAGTCAGGATAAGGAGAAAGATGTCTGGCAAACAGGAGAAGAGAGATTTTCAGTTGGTGGATGATAAAAATGTATTATTTACATTTTTGGCTAAATATGGTGCTCGACCCTCTCCTATTGGGGAAGATTGGGCTCGAGAGAATTGGAAAAATATGCAGAGTATAGTAGATCGGATTTCTCTGCTACAGAATGAGGCTAAGGTTAAGTTTTTACTACCAGGAAAAAGCAAGACAATAGTCTGTTCTGTTTTGGGTGCCAGCTTGATCGCAGCCATTGAAGACCATCATAGGCAGCGTAGTAATGAAGGAAAAATCATAGAATCCTTAGAAAACCTGGTGCTCTGTCACCAAACAACAATTTCCAAACTGGAAAAGGAATTAGAGCGCAAGGAAGAAGAAAACCGTTCCTTAAGGGCTGCTCTTGAAGTAAATCACACTAATTCACAGAACACTAGTTCACAGAATATAGCATCATCAGGATCAATTAACCTGATGTATCCACAGAAGGAATTGGAACAGATGACAAAATTTGATGAAAATCCCCCTTATTTAAGACCCTTATTCAAAACTGAATTTTCTTACCCTAATGATGAAGATACAGACCCCCACATAACCACCAAGGAAACGCCCTATTCTGCCACTAAACTAGCCAAGTTAAAAAGGGAATATGGGCATCTTATCAAAGAATCTGAAACAGAATATGTGTCTTTAACTGGGGGTGACCAAATACAATTGAGTGCAAAGGAGGCTGAGGGTTATTGGGGCCACGGAGTTTTCTTAACAACAGGTGATCACCGAGCCCCATGGTCTCCAACTCAGTGTGCTGCTTACTGGGCTGGAGGGTTAAACCCTCTGGACAGGGGAGACCCCTTGGCAATAATAGGCACAGCTGACCAATTACTAGAAAGTGTACACAAAGCTGCTTGCCTACAAATGATACATGAGAGAAAACTAATTCTTGGATGTGAATTACCAATGATGTTATCTGTTAACCCTGAAATTATGACTGCCTTAATAAGGGGACTGCCTGAATCACTCAAAACCACAGAGACAAGTCTCCAGAAGACCACAGCATCAACGAGTCCTGTGGAGCGGTCTCAGATTTTTATGTGCAGAGGTGATAATAGCAGAAATACAGGCAGTACCAGTACAGACTCTTACACAAATTCCTCTGACTTTTCAACACCAGTCCTGCCAGGTAACAGACCTCACCCTAGACCTAAAGTCTGGACATGGGGGGAGGTAACACAAGAATTAGTTGATTACAGTAGAAAATACTGTCTGATAAAGCCTCTAGAAGAGACATCAAGAGGTATCCAGCAAGTAGGAGTTAAAAATGCACTGCCCTGCCCCAGCAAAACTATGGATGTTGCCAAGGAACTGTCACAGCCTAAACCCCTTTCTGTCCAACTTGATTGGTGGCGTTTAGGACTTAAAAAAGGAATTCCTAGAGATTTGATGGATGGTTTACCTTTAGAAAAATTGTGCAAACGGGTAACTCAGTGGCGTGTGACAAAACCACCTTCCTCTGTGAAAGAAAGTGCACCCGTCGCAGCTTCTGCCCCCCCCTTTCGTGGATGGTGCAGACAAGACATCAAAGCAAACCTTTTTCTCCAGAACAGGGAAACTAGGATCTCCATTTCCTAGTGGTGGGCAGGAAAATGGAGAATGGATCTATGTTAAACAGCTCACCAAAACAGAAAAAGGAGATGTGTTAATAACAGCTATCGTGGGATTTTATTCTCGCAGTTTTAAGGATGCTGAGAAAAGGTATACTGCTTGGGAGAAAGGCTTGTTTGTGGTAAGCCTGGCTTTCATTGAAGTCAATGCACAGATTGACCATTTCTGTGATGTGTTTTCTGTAACAGAAGAAGCCTCAAAGAACCTTTCTATCCAAGAAACGGAGAGCCTGGATATCAACCAAGATAAACCTGCCTCAGTCATCCGGGTGGCCCCTCCTTTTTCCCAACACCAAACAATAAATGCCTGGCTTATTGTTCCATCATTTTAATTCCCTTTTGCCTGAAAAGGGCAAGGTCTCTATTTTTTGTTTTTGCAGGAGAACCCCGTGGGACTTTAAGAATTTCTATAGAAGAAATATGAATAAAAATTGAAGACTTAAATCTGAAAATGGCCTACAAAATTTTCATTATATTGCTCATGCTTTTCTGCATTACACCTTCTTCCTATAACCAAAATAATAATGAATTGCCTTGGTCTCAAGCCTTCATAGAATATTCTAGCTCTTCCAGAAATTATCCCAAAAATAACCATCCAAATTTGGCTTTAGTTGTAATGCATGATGACAAAATTTACCATTCATCCGAGTGGGGTTGGGATAAGAACGAGTGGATTAGAACCCTACCTGGTTTTATTGATGAAAAAATTCAAGTGGGATGCAGAAAAGTAGAATCTGGTTTTCAAAATGAAAAAGCCTCTTATATTTCAGCTCGTGGTTATTTTTCAGATTTCAATATGACATCCAAAATTCACCCTGGCATTTCAAAAGAAATATGTCCTACTAGAGATTGGAAATGTTCTAAACAAGATGCTTTTTCCTTGTGTTGCCGCCAGAAATTTACAGACAAATATACTCCTGTAGACCCGAGGAATATTAATGTAGAAATTATCAAATCCTGCCAGGAAGAGCAAGGTGATTGCTGGTTCAATTTTACTATGGTTAATTCTCTCTATGTGGTGTGCGAGTGGGTTTTTGACCCAAAGAAACCACCATTATCGGGTTTAAACCAGAAGTTCAAAATAAATGCTGTGACTAAACCAAACCTAGTGGCAATACTCACACACCAAAATAAGGACATTTCCCTTGATTTAAACAATAAGGAAACACCCTTTTTTGTCATTACTCAGGGTGATGATATCTATATAAGATGTCGATTAATGGCTGAATCCCTCACCGAACCAGTAAACAGCTATGGTATTGGACCACATGGCTCTATCCTATCATGCAGAACTCAAAATCTGGACTGTTGGTTAAATTTCACTGAAGTAAAATTTTCCCATAAGGTTATGTGTGGAAAAAATGACACCAAATATTGGGGAGAATTAATAATAGAAGTTTCAAAGCCTACAATTCCTCCAAAATTAACACTTCAACCAAAAATCTATGAAGTTGGACCCTTTGTGATTGGAAACACTGGCCAACAACAAATGATATTTAAACCAGAATGGTCTCTAAAAAAGGTTGAATTACTAATGCAAAATAATATCTCAGAAATTCAACCTGCCTGTTCTCCTTTTTTGCGCACCTCTTATGAGGGATGGACCACCTGGCTACGTAGATCTTTTCGGAGACGAGCATCAAGAGACCTGACTGGTATTTTGGGAACCGGATTGGGGGTTCTAAATAGCATTGATTCGGAGGTGTTATTGAACAAATTGGCTACTACAACCTTCGATCTGACAAAAATGCAACAGCCTTTACAATCTTCCCTTTTGGCTTTGGGAACACATCAGTGGCTACTGTCCAATGTGTTACCGAAATGGGAAAAAATAAACATAAAAGATCATGAACTGATTCTAGACACACTCGGTGTGGCCCAAAGTAATATTTCTTTGGCTCTCAGTTGCATTCAAGCTCAATTGTGGATGCAATCAGTGGCCGCATCTATTATAAGAGAAGGAGAAGAAGGTATTTTTCCTGCAGAAATCCGTAAAATAGTTTGGGATAGTGCCAACAATTTTGAAAGGAACCTCCAATCATGGTGGAAGTTAGTAAATTTTACCTATGATCCTGTTAGTAACACTGCTACAGCTTATGTGTTGACTATTCACAATGCTTCAGTATCTATGATTTATCCTGGTTTTGCATTAGGCTTGAATCACAATGGGACTATACTCTATCCTTTCAAGCACAGAGCATGGGCCCAAAAGGTGAATGATAAATGGCAAACAATAGATCTGGAATCCTGCATTGTGCAGGAACAACTAGGAATTATCTGTGAAAGTAACACCATCAGAACACAAGATTTTTGTTTAGACACTGACCAAAATGTTTGCCATTTTGAAATTCGTCCTGAAATTAACCCTGAAACCGTAATCATTTACATTGGCAAGGGTTGTGCATGCTTAAGAACTGTTTGTAGTGATATCACAGTAGGAAATGTGATAGCTTATACCAGTAATCATACAAATATTTGTATTTGTAATTTTACTGAAATCATGGGATGTGACTTCTCTTACTCAGCTCCAGTCGCTTCCCACCAAATTCTGAAATCTGATATCACATTGATTCATATTGAGCAAGCTGCATGGCAAAAAGTAATGTAAAAATCTTTCCTATCTTGTTTCCCTTCCTTCCCTTCTCTCCCCTTCCCCCATCCTTAGTGTTACCACCATGTGGTCCCGAAGACAACTCATCCAGAAGACACCTCATCACAAAGAAAGATAACTCACCCAGAAGACGACTCATCATGAAGAAGACAACTGGTCCTGAAGATAAATGTTGAGCCACCGGGTGGTGTAAGGGTCGATCCAAGAATCGAGTTCTGTCTCAACATTTCTCATCAGAAATTACAGGTGCAGGACTCACGCAGAGAATGCTTTGTACTCACCTAAAGCTGGTGCGGAGCGAATGCTTCGTGCCTGCCTAAGGTGGTACAGAACGAAGACTTTGCACCTGCCTGAGCTGATACAGAACAAAGGCCTTGTGCCTGCCAATGCGGGTATGTGACGAAGGCTTTGCACCCGTTGCCCTGACACCCATTGTGAAAAACCTGCCGACCATGCCTCGGACACTCCTCCCCTGACCCTGCCAAGTGGAGATTGGCAAATCTCCACGAGAATTAAGGGGGGGCAAAGGCGGCTGGCAAGGAGGGACCAGGTGTATGGACTATCATAAAAGACAGCTTTGGAGTGGCTGAACTCCGAAGATCTTCCCCACCGAAAGATCACATCGATCTTTGCAGAGGCCAAGGAACGCCGACTGACCGGGACTCCAGGGACGCCGGACGTCTGTGGACCCGTGGTGGTAGCTATAGCCCCTTTCCTGCCCTTTCCTCCCCATCTTTTCCCAATTTTCTCTCTTTCTCTCTCTATCGCAGGCCGCTTTACAGGCCAAATTAATAAAGTTCCCCCTTGGATTGAAATTTAATTCCCTTGACTTGTTGCATTTTGTGTTTTCTTTTCCTTTTTGCACTCTGAGATCGTAGCTGGTATGAACCATCACGCGTCTGCTTACGAGTGGACCGTGACAC
>NW_028147326.1:0-223921 GCF_008360975.1 Lichenostomus cassidix | reverse complement strand
ACACCTGGCCGGGCTGCTGCAGCTCAGCCCCACGCAGGTGAAGATCTGGTTCCAGAACAGGAGGTACAAGAGCAAGAGGCAGCGGCAGGACCGGAGCTTGCAGCTGGCCGTGCCCGCGCTGTCGCTGTCGCTGTCGCTGTCGCCGCGCAGGGTGGCAGTGCCGGTGCTGGTGAGGGATGGCAAACCCTGCCTGGGGAGCTCCAGGCTCGATCCTTATGGCATGGCTTGTTCCTGCGGCTCTTTCGGGGCGGGGTTCGGCGGGGGACACCCCGGGATGTCCCCAAGTGCCACCTGCGGGGGTGGGCAGGGTCGCTGCCCGGCTGTGCCCGCGGGGATCAGCGCGGGGAGCTGGAGGTGAGAGGGGAGGAGGCGCCGGGAAAGCTCCCAGAGCACGGGAGATTTGTCCCTGATGGGGACAGGAGGTGAGTCCTTTCTGCCAGCCCGGACTGTGGGACAATTCCAGCACATCCATCCTGCGGTCACATCTCCCTTGGAAACACCGCAGCACCCAACAACTATCAATTATTTATTATTAAACACAATAATTTGGAGTCTGGTGCTTCCCACCCCCGAGGGGTTTGCTCCTCCTGATGCCACCGGGACGTTGGGAATTCTGGTTTTCTTCCTGAGGATAACTGGAAAACAGGGTCTGTGACCTCCCTGGGCTTTTGGATGGACAGCATTTAATGCTTTGAGTTCTGATCATTTTTTAAATGTATTTCTGATTTGTATTTCTTACTATCTCCCAGCACAGATATTAATTTCTGCCTTTATGATTAATATTATTATTGCTATTATTATTATTATTTGCAAATAAAAAGGAAATGGATGAAGTTGTGTTTTCACTCTGTTATTTCTCACTTTGTATTTTGAATTTTCCCATCTGCAATTTCCCCCACAGTATCTGAACTGAGCCAAAGAAACATAAAAATCAAATCAAATCTTAATAATCCAGGCCAAAATCACCTCACGGCTCAAATCTGGGAATTCCCAAGGTTTAACTCCTCCAAGGTTTAACTCCGGGTCGCTCCCCCCTCTTCCCATCCATTTCCGACAGTTCCTTATCCTGCAGCCTTTGGGAAAAAAAAACCTTGAGGGAAGCAATTAAGCTTTTATCTCCCACCCCACTCAGCCATGTCGCCCCAGCGTTCCCTCACTTCCCAAAATGGGACATCAGTGACATCTGGATCAGAGCAGAAATCCCTGCCGGGCACAGAGGTCGCTGCTCATCCTGCGGCTCTGGAGGCTTTGGGATCGCTGCTCCCTCCCCTTCTGCTCCATCCATCCATCCATCATCCATCCATAAATCCATCCATCCAGCCATCCATCCATCATCCATCCATCTATCCATCCATCCATCCCTCCATCCATCCATCCATCCATCCCTCCATCCATCCATCCATCCATCCATCCATAAATCCATCCACCCATCCTCCATCCATCCATCCATCCATCCATCTATCCATCCATCCATCCATCCATCAATCCATCCATCCATCCATCCATCCTCCATCCATCATCCCTCCATCCATCCATCCATAATCCATCATCCATCCATCCATCCTCCATCCATCCATCCATCATCCATCCATCCATAATCCATCATCCATCCATCCATCCCTCCATCCATCCATCCATCCATCCATCCATCATCCATCCATCCATCCATCCATCCATCCTCCATCCATCATCCATCCATCCATCCCTCCATCCATCCCTTCCTCCATCTATCCCTCCATCCATCCATCCTCCATCCATCCATCCATAAATCCATCCATAAATCCATCCATCCATCATCCATCATCCATCCATCCCTCCTCCATCCATCATCCCTCCATCCATCCATCCATCCTCCATCCATCCATCCATCCATCATCCATCATCCATCCTCCATCCATCCATCCATCCATCCATCCTCCATCCCTCCATCCATCCATCATCCATCCATCCTCCATCCCTCCATCCATCCCTCCATCCTCCATCCATCATCCATCCCTCCATCCATCCATCCATCCATCCATCCATCCATCCATCCTCTCCATCCCTCCATCCCTCCGTTCTCACTCAGCATGTCCCCTGGGTCTCAGGGCTTTGTCCCCACCCTGGGGACTCAGCAGGGTCCCTGTCGCGGCGCTGGGAGTTGCTGCTGGGATCGCAGGGAGCGGAATTCAGAGCCTGGAATTCCGAGCGCCGCGAAGAGTTCAGCTCCAAAACGAGGCAAATCCCTGGAAATTCCCCCAAATGAATGCAGAAATGAAGGAGGGAGATTGTTTCCCTCTCGGCTCAGGGGAAAAACCTGGAAATGGGAATTGTGAGAGCTGCAGGAGCTCGGGACAAAACCCTCAGGGATAGGTGGGATTTTGGGGATTGTTGGGATTGTCGGGATTGTCCTGGGCAGGATTTGGACTCGATGATCCATGTGGATCCAACTCAGGATATTCCCAAATTCCCTCATAACTCTTCCCAAATTCCCTTTTCCCGGCTAGAACAAGGCTGAGCCACTGAAACTCCTGAAGTTTTCCAAGCTTTGGGATGATTCCCGAGGCAGAGGGTTAAAGAAGGAAAAAAAGGCTGGAAATGGGAATTTTGGGAACTGCAGGATCTCTGGACAAAATCCTCAGGGACAGAGTGGGATTGTTGGGACTGTCCTGGGCAGAGCTGGGATTTGGACTCGATGATCCATGTGGGTTCATTCCAACCCAGGATATTCCCAAATTCCCTCATAACTCTTCCCAAATTCCCTTTTCTCTGAAGCTCCTGAGGTTTTCCAAGCATTCCTTGAGTGAAAGTGGATAATTCCCAAGGGAGAGAGTTAAAGAAGGAAAAAAAGGCTGGAAATGGGAATTGTGAGAGCTGCAGGAGCTCGGGACAAAACCCTCTGGGATAGGTGGGATTTTGGGGATTGTTGGGATTGTCGGGATTGTCCTGGGCAGGATTTGGACTCGATGATCCATGTGGGTTCATTCCTACTCAGGATATTCCCAAATTCCCTCATAACTCTTCCCAAATACCCTTTTCCCGACCAGAACAAGGCTGAGCCATTGAAACTCTGAGGTTTTGGGATAATTCCAGAGGCAGAGGGTTAAAAAAGGAAAAAAATCCGGAAAAAGGCGAGTTTGGGGCGAGTTTGCCCAACCCGCTCCGTGTTTGGCTGTAACCAAACACCCGCCGAGAAAAATCAACAAACTCCTCCGGGGATTCGAGGGAAAGCTTTTGTTTCCCTTTTTCAAGGGGAAAGGAAAAAAAGAATAAAAAAAGAAAGCCTGGGATTTGCGGCTGAAGGAAAGGGGCTGGGATTGGGAATTCCCAATTCTTTTGGGAATTAAAGAGGGGATTGGCGCTGATATTCCAGCAGGGAAAGGAGTTTGGAGTCACCAGGAGGTCACTGATACATTGATATATTTATTTAGAGATATATTTCAATATAAATTCCCGAGGATTCTGCTCATCCTCATCGCCAGAGCCAAATCTGTTCCCCTGGGATCTCCCCAAAGGTGGTTTTGCCTTTTGATGGGACATTAAATGCGATTTTTTAATTAGTGTTCCCCATTTCTGGGGGTTCCGAGGCTGTTTGGAGTTGTTTTCCAAACAGAAACTCTGGAATAAAACCCACAAATCACGGAGATCCTCAGGGAAAGGATCTGTTAAATCATCTCCACTCCTGGTTTTTTCTTGGAATTGGGAAAATTTTGCTGCTTTTGGGTGCCTTGGCTTTGCTGTTAAAGGTGTTCAGAGTTCTTAAATGAATTGAGGAATTAATCTGAGGTTTGGGTTCAAACTTTTCCCTGCAAGGATTTCCCTCTGGAACTTCTCTCCCTGTCTTTATATCATCCCCGATCACCCCCGGAGCAGCTTTGCCAAGCTGACAAAAACATCTTTGACATTTCCCCCTTTTCCCAACACTCTCAAAGAGGAGGAGTTTGAGGAAAACCCTCAAAATAAATTGAAATCCACCACCCAACCCTTTTATTTCTTCACTTTTCCCCCTGAAAAGCAGCTTTTTCCCCACAGAAATCATTCCCACGATGGGGAGGCAGCAGAGCTGAGGTTGGGGTGATGATGCAGAACATCCTGCAAGGATGCTGCTCCCCAAAAACCCCACTCTGGGTGCATTTGGACCCCAAAATTCGCGTATTTCTCTTCATCGTGAGAGCTCGGGGGTGGGTTTGTGAGCTCGGGAGGAGCTGAGGGGTGGCTGTGACCCCACAGATCAATGGGGTAAGGTGGCTGTGACCCCACAGATCTATGGGGAATTGCAGCTGTGACCCCACAAACCCACGGGTAGAGCGGCTGTGACCCCACAAATTAATGGGGAAGGGGACTTCGACCCCACAAACCCATGGGGAATTGCAGCTGTGACCCCAAAAATCAATGGGTAGAGCGGCTGTGACCCCACAAACCCACGGGGAACGGGACTTTGACCCCACAAATCAATGGGGTAAGGTGGCTGTGACCCCACAAACCCACGGGTAGGGCGGCTGTGACCCTACAAACCACGGGTGGAGAGGCTGTGACCCCACAAACTCACGGAAAGGGGATTTTGACCCCACAAATCAACGGGTAGGGCGGCTGTGACCCCGCAAATCTATGGGGAATTGCAGCTGTGACCCCACAGATCAATGGGGAAGGGGACTGTGACCCCCAAAAGGAGAGGCGCCCCGAGCAGGAGGCAGCAGGCAGCAGCCCGACCCGCCGCAGGGCGTTCACTGCCGCCGCTCTCCAATCAGCCCCGGGAGGTTTGGCTGCCGCCGCCATAAATAAATAAAACCATCCCCGCGGGGCCGGGCGGGCTGGGCAGCAGCCAGGAGGAGCTCCGGGAAGGGCAGAGCTCGGCAGAGCCCCCCAGAGCCTCCCAGAGCCCCCCAACATGAGCGCAGAGCCCCCCAGCAGGAGCGCAGAGCCCCCCAGCATGAGCGCAGAGCCCCCCAGCAGGAGCGCAGAGCCCCCCAGCATGAGCGCAGCCCCCCGGAACGCCCCGCAGCCCCGCGCCGGCTGCTCCCGGCCCCGCGCGTCCTTCCTCATCCAGGACATCCTGAGAGATGGGGCAGAGCCGGCCGGGGACACCGGCGACACCGGGGACACCGGGAGAGAGGAGCAGAGCCGGGAGGGGACAGGCGACAGCCCGGCACGGGGACAGGGACAGCCCCAGCCGGGTCACCGTGGCGCGGCGGTGACACGAGCGGAGGGGACAGCGCGGGAGGGGGACACAGGTAATGGGGGAGCGCTGGGCGGGGAGGGGAGAGGGGATGGCTGGGGTGGGTGGGGAATGGGTCGGGAATGGATCAGGGAATGGATCGGGAATGGATCAGGAATTGATTGGGAATTGA
This sequence comes from Lichenostomus cassidix, assembly GCF_008360975.1. Classification (NCBI taxonomy): domain Eukaryota; kingdom Metazoa; phylum Chordata; class Aves; order Passeriformes; family Meliphagidae; genus Lichenostomus; species Lichenostomus cassidix. The sequence goes on along the minus strand of NW_028147326.1, from coordinate 218,594 downwards.
TCAGAGAATGGATCAGGAATGTCTATGCTTGGATCAGGGAATGGATCAGGAATTGATTTGGAATGGATCAGGGATGGGTCAGGAATGTCTGTGCTTGGATCAGGATATGGATCTGGAATTGATTGGGAATTGATCAGAGAATGGATCAGGAATGGATCAGGAATGTCTGGTTTTGGATCAGGAAATGGATCAGGAATTGATCAGAGAATGGATCAGGAATGGATCGGGAATGTCTATGCTTGGATCACAGACGGGATCAGGAATGTCTGAGCGTGGGTCAGGGAATGGATAAGGAATTGATTGGGAATTGATCGGGAAAGTCTGTGCTTGAGTCAGGGAATGGATCAGGAATGGATCAGGAATATCTGCTTTTGGATCAGGGAATGGATCAGGAATGTCTGATTTTGGATCAGGGAATGGATCAGGAATGATCCCTATCCCTCTCCCTGTCCCTATCCCACTCCCTGTCCCTGTCCCTATCCCTGTCCCTGTCCCTATCCCTATCCCTATCCCTCTCCCTTCCTCGACTCTCCGTTCCTATGGAATTCAGGAGGATACAAATCCAAAGCTGAGATTTAGGAAGGCAAAACTCCCTCACTCGACTTTCACACCATTACATTAAAACATTCCCAAGAAAATACTAATTTTTTCCTCTCTGCAAGAATGAAAATCAAGTGATTTTAGCCATTTCCAAGAGGGATTTCTTTCCCAAATGGGGATTTCTTTCCCAAATGGGCATTTTTTTTCCGAGCGGGATTTTTTACCAAATAGCGATTTTTTTTTTCCAGTGGGATTTTTTCCCCCAGTGGGATTTTTTTCCAAACGGCGATTTTCCCCAAGCAATTCACCCTCATTTTTTCCCTCCCCAGACACCCCGGCGGAGCCTTTCCTGCCCGACTGCTCCCACCCCATCCACCCCAGCACCCCTCGCCCTCCCCGGCAGGGCAAACGCTCCCGAGCCGCCTTTTCGCACAGCCAGGTGATCGAACTGGAGCGCAAATTCAGCCACCAGAAATACCTGTCGGCGCCCGAAAGAGCTCACCTGGCGCGGCACCTGCAGCTCACCGAGACCCAGGTGAAGATCTGGTTCCAGAACAGGAGGTACAAGACCAAGAGGAAACAGCTCGGCGCCGGGATGAGCCGCTTGGACTCGAGCGGGAGAGGCAGGGAAGCGGCGGAATTCCCGGGAATGGCGCTGCTGGCGCTGCGGGCAGCCTGGCCTTACCTGCCCTGCGTCTGCTGTGCCAGCGGCTGGAGCCCCTCCTGGTAGAAACTGCTTTTTTGGAGGGGGAAAATGTCATTTTTTGCCTTAAATTCAGGTGGGGAGGGGTTTGTAGTAGTGGCAGCTCAAAGCTATCTCGTCGCTATCACTAAAATCACCAAAAGAAAGCCAAAATGTTAATAGCAGCGCTCTGGGAATTCCCATTTTCATCTCTGGGATGCTCAAATCCAGGTGGGATAAGGTTTGGAGCTCAGGGCAGCCTGGCCTTACCTGCCCTACGTCTGCTGTGGCAGCGGCTGGAGCCCCTCCTGGTAGAAACTGGGGTTTTTTGGGTGGAAAATGTCTTTTTTTGCCGTAAATTTAGATGGGGAGGAGTTTGTAGTAGTGGCAGCTCGAAGTTCTCTCATTGCTGACACTAAAATAACCCAAAAAAGGGACAAAATGTTAATAGCAGTGCTTTGGGGATTCCCACTTTCATCCCTGGAATGTCCAAATCCAGGCTGGATGGGGTTTGGAGGTGAAGGCATCCCACCTTACCTGCCCTGCATCTGCTGTGTCAAAGGCTGGAGCCCCTCCTGGTAGAAACTGCTTTTTTGGAGGGGGAAAATGTCATTTTTTGCCTTAAATTCAGGTGGGGAGGGGTTTGTAGTAGAGGCAGTGTAAAATTCTCTCGTTGCTGACACTAAAATAAGCAAATGAAAGCCCAAAATGTTAATAGCAGTGCTCTGGGGATTCTCACTTTCATCCCTGGAATGTCCAAATCCAGGCTGGATGGGGTTTGGAGCTCAGGGCAGCCTGGCCTTACCTGCCCTGCGTCTGCTGTGGCAGCGGCTGGAGCCCCTCCTGGTAGAAACTGGGGTTTTTGGGGTGGAAAATGTCTTTTGTTGCCGTAAATTCAGGTGGGGAGGAGTTTGTAGTAGTGGCAGCTCGAAGTTCTCTCATTGCTGACACTAAAATAAGCAAATGAAAGCCCAAAATGTTAATAGCAGTGCTCTGGGAATTCCCATTTTCATCCCTGGAATGTCCAAATCCAGGCTGGATGAGGTTTGGAGCTCAGGGCAGTCTGGCCTTACCTGCCCTGCGTCTGCTGTGGCAGCGGCTGGAGCCCCTCCTGGTAGAAACTGGGGGTTTTTGGGTGGAAAATGTCATTTTTTGCCTTAAATTCAGATTGCGGGGATTGTAGTAGTGGCAGTGTAAAATTCTCTCATTGCTGACACTAAAATAAGCAAATGAAAGCCCAAAATGTTAATAGCAGTGCGCTGGAATGTCCAAATCCAGGCTGGATGGGGTTTGGAGCTGCGGGCAGCTGGCTTACTGCCTGGTCTGCTGTGGGGGCTGGAGCCCCTCCTGGTAGAAACTGGGGTTTTTGGGTGGACAATGTCTTTTGTTGCCGTAAATTCAGGTGGGGAGGAGTTTGTAGTAGTGGCAGCTCGAAGTTCTCTCATTGCTGACACTAAAATAACCCAAAAAAAACCCCAAAATGTTAATAGCAGTGCTTTGGGGATTCTCACTTTCATCCCTGGAATGTCCAAATCCAGGCTGGATGAGGTTTGGAGCTCAGGGAACCTCGCCCTACCTGCCCTGCCTCTGCTATGTCAAAGGCTGGAGCCCCTCCTGGTAGAAACTGCTTTTTTGGGGGTGGAAAATGTCTTTCTTGCCTTAAATTCAAGTGGGGAGGAGTTTGTAGCAGTGGCAGCTCGAAGTTCTCTCATTGCTAACACTGAAATAACCCAAAAAAGGGACAAAATGTTAATAGCAGTGCTCTGGGAATTCCCACTTTCATCCCTGGAATGTCCAAATCCAGGCTGGATGGGGTTTGGAGCTCAGAGCACTCTTGTCTGGCTGCAGCCCTTCCTGGTAAAAACTGCTTTTTTAGGTGAAAAATATCTTTTTCCCCCTTAAATTCAGGTGGGCAGGGATTGCCAGCAGTGGCAGCTCAAAGCTCTCTCCTCACTAACACTGAAATAACCACAGAAAAATCCCAAAAATTCAATAGCACTTCATTCAGTGTGTTTGATCGCTTTGGGAATTCCCAGAAGATCCCTGGAATGTCCAAATCCGGGTTGGATTGGACTCAGAGCCGAGGGGAACTGGCACTGCTGAGTTTTTGGAGCCCCTCCTGGTAAAAACTGCTTTTTCCCCCCCGAATTTGGGGTATTTTATGCTCTTCCTAGAGCCCATCAGGGGGGAGACACCTGCAGCACAAACACCCAAATAACCCAGAAAAAAATCCCTAAAAATATCAATAACCCTCAATTCCGTGTTTTCTCCCAATTCTCGGGAATCCCCCGAGTTCTCCCATCCCTGGAAATGCCCAAATCCAGTTGTTTTTTCCCCGCAGGGAGCAGCAGGAGCCAAGGCAGCCTGGGGACAATGGGCAATGACAGACGAGCTTTGCATATCCGGGTGTTGCATTTCCACCTTTCAAAAAAACCAACAGCTCGCAGGGTTTGGCTCTGCAGGTGGAATTTGGGGGTTTTATCCACCTCGAAGGGCTTTCCCGGCCGAAATCATCCCAGAATTCCCAATTCCCATTTTTGGGATATCAGGATAATCCCAAAAATGTCATTTTTTAGGGGAAAAAAACTCCCATTTGCACTTGCAGAAGAGCAATATTTATTTTCTTTTTTAGCTAATCACGCTTAAAGCTCGAGGTGTCGCCAATTCCAGGGGAAAATGTGGGAATAAAGGAGATTTCCAAGGGAGGAAATGCATTTTTTTCAGCTGGAGAAACTCTGCCGGAGCAGATTTGATCTCCTGGAATTAAAATCCACGGGAATTCCTTCCCTGGGAGATTCCAGAATTATCCCTCTGGCTCTGCTCTTCAAATTAAAAATAAAAATGGAGGGAATTAGCAGGGAGGGAATTCAATCCAAATAATCAAATAATGGGAATAAACCACCAGGATTTTCCCCTTTTCCACAGGATTTTTTGGGATCTCTTTCACCTCCCCAAATCCTGACAACTCCCAGGCAGAGAGAGAGCAAAATCCAAAATTCCAGAGGCAAAATTCCAGGGGAAGGGAGGGCAGGCAGAGGAGAACACTCCAACTGAGAGCCTTTGCAGCAATTATTAATTTTTTCTCTTTTTATCAGAACTCCTCTCCACTTGAAGGCCAAATTTCAGAATTGTCTCAAAGTAACTTTTGCTATCTGCAGCTGACATTTCCCTCCTTTTATTCCTTTTATTATTATTTTTATTCTTTCATTCCCCATCCCGAATTCCAGGATACTCCCATCCCCATCCGCTGCTGCAAAATGTTTCCAACCCAACTCCTTATCCACTTTGGGACAACAAAATCCTCTTTATTCACCTCCAAGTCGATTCCCAGCTGGGAGTGAACTCCCTGCAGGAGCTGCTGCCCAAATCCCACGGAATTCCCAGCTGGAATTGGGGCAGAAATGGGAAATTTGCACTGAAAACGATGGGAAAGAGTTCAGCTCGTCCTGCTTTGCACAGGGAGGGATGTGGCACTGGGAAAGGCTGGGAAAATGGGAATTAAATCCGAATTTAAAGTGAGATCTGACCTGGAAATTGAATCTGAACTAAAAATTCAATCTGAATTGGAAAATGAGGGCTAAGCTGGAAATTAAACTGGGAATTAAATCTGAACTGGGAATTAAATCTGAACTGGAAATTAAATGTAAATTTAAAATGTGATCTAATCTGGAAATTGAATCTGAACTAAAAATTCAATCTGAGTTGGAAAATGAGAGCTAAGCTGGAAATTAAACTGGGAATTAAATCTGAACTGGGAATTAAATGGAAATTTAAAATGTGATCTAACCTGGAAATTAGGTCTAACTTGGAAGTTAGACCTGAAGTGAAAAAAAATAGATATAATCTGGAAATGAAATCTGAACTTAAAATGAGATCTAACCTGGAAATTAAATCTAAATTAAAAATTAAATCTGGATTGAAAATGAGAACTAAAACTTAGATCTAAATTAAAAATGAGCTCTGAACTGAAAAGGAGATCTAACCTAGAAATTAGATCTAAACTGAAAATTAAACCTAAATTCAAACTGAGAACTGAACTGAAAATCAGATCTAAATGGAAAATTAGATCTAAACTGAATTTCTCAGATGCTTCTTTGGGAAAATATTGCTGATATTTTTTTCCCTGCTGGGCTTTTCCAACCCCAAATCTCCTCCCTGTGCTCCAAATCCCTCCAGCTCCCCCGACTGGGCAGAGTTGTGTTTCTCTCCCTATTTTTGGGTTGATTTAATCCTCTGGAATTCCTGTCTGTGATCCTCTGGAATAAAGGCTGCAGGAGCTTTGCCAAGAACGAGCTGATTCTGTGGGGTTTTGTCCCGGATTTGGGGTTTTTATCCCGGATTTGGGGTTTTTATCCCAGATTTGGGGTTTTTATCCCGGATTTGGGGTTTTTTCTCATCCCTCTTCCTGCTGGGAGCGATCCCGAGTGACCAACTGGGTGAAAATCAAGGGAAAAGGGGTGAAAATCGAGGGGGTGTGGTGTGGTGGTGTGTAAGGAAAATGAATGAGAATCAAGGAAAAGGGACACAGTTCTGGGAAAGGGATTTTTTTCCTGGGAAAGGGATCCTGGGAAAGGGATTTTGTCCTTGGAAAGGGATTTTGTTCTGGGAAAGGGATAAGTCCTGGGAAAGGGATCGTGGGAAAGAGATCCTGGGAAAGGGATTTTGTCCTGGGAAAGGGACACTGTCTTGGGAAAGGGACACACACCCGGGAAAGGGATTTTTTTTTTTCCTGGGAAAGAGATCCTGGGAAAGGAATCCTGTCCTTGGAAATGGACTTTGTTCTGGGAAAGGGATACAGACCTGGGAAAGGAATCCTGGGAAAGGGGTAAGTCTTGGGAAAAGGACACAGTGCTGGGAAAAGGATCTTGTCCTCAGAAAAGGATCCAGGGAAAGGGATCTTGTTCTGGGAAAAGGACACAGTGCTGGGAAAGGGATCCTGGGAAAGGGACACAGTCCTGGGAAGGGGATACAGATCTGGTGAAGGAATACAGTTCTGGGAAAAGAATTTTGTCCTGGGAAAGGGATCCTGGGAAAGGGATCATGTCTTGGGAAAGGGACACAGTTCTGGGAAAAGAATCCTGGGAAAAGGACACAGTTCTGGGAAAGGGATTTTGTCCTGGGAAAGGGATGCTGGGAAAGGGATTCTGTTCTGGGAAAGGGATACAGACCTGGTGAAGGAATACAGTTTTGGGAAAGGGATTTTGTCCTGGGAAAGGGACAGAGTCCTGGGAAAGAGATCCTGGGAAAGGGATCCTGTCCCAGGAAAGGAGCACTGTTCTGGGAAAAGTATCCTGGAAATGGGATTTTTGTTCTGGGAAAGGGATCCTGTCCTTGGAAAGGGATTTTGTTCTGGGAAAGGGATACAGACCTGGGAAAGGGACACAGTTCTGGGGAAGGGATCTTGTCCTGGGAAAGAGATCCTGGGAAAGGAATTCGGTCCTGGGAAAGGGACACTGTTCTGGGAAAGGGATAAATCCTGGGAAAGGGATACAGACCTGGGAAAGAGATCCTGGAAAAGGGATAAGTCCTGCGAAAGAGATCCTGGGAAAGGGATTTTGTCCTGGGAAAGGGACACAGTTCTGGGAAAGGGATTTTGTCCTGGGGAAGAGATCCTGGGAAAGGGACACGGACCTGGGAAAGAGATCGTGGGAAAATTATTCTGATCTGGGAAAGGGATACAGTTCTGGGAAAGGGATCTTGTCCTGGGAAAGGGATTTTTTTCTGGAAAAGGGACACAGCCCAGGGAAAGGGATCCTGTCTTGGGAAAGGGACACAGTCCTGGGAATGGGACACAGACCTGGGAAAGAGATTTTGTCCTGGGAAAGAGATCCTGGGAAAGGGATCTCTCCTGGGAAAGGGACACAGCCCAGGGAAAGGGACACTGTCCTGGGAAAAGGATCTTGTCTTGGGAAAGTGACACTGTCCCGGGACAGGGACACAGTTCTGGGAAAGTGACACAGTCCCGGGCAGGCTCCCTGTCCCGCCGAGCCGCAGGTGACAAAATCCCGGATCCGAAATCCCTGGAAAATCCTCCCGCGGTACTTTTCCACCCTCCATCCCGGAGAGCCGCGGGGGACCAGAGGGATTAGGGAAATCAATCCCTGAGCAAACAGAACCCGAATTCAGCAGGGCTGGCTGCCGGCACTGCCTGGATCCATAAATCATCGGGAAAACCTTCCAGAAACTCCAGATGTGCCCCGGGAATGCCGCCAGATGTTGGCCCGCGGCAGGGAGAACATCTGGAATGGGAATCCTCCACCGGATTCCAAGCTGGAGCATGGCTGGGATGAGCGGTGGGAAGCAGGGAGTTTTTCCCCAGTTTTTTTTCCAGGAGTTTTTCCCCAAAATTTGGGGGTTTTGGGCGGAAATCTGCGCAGTGCCACAGGCGGCAGCAACATTGGGCAAAAATCCTGGGAAAAACCCCAAATTCCATAAAAAAGAGGGAATGGAGGTAACCTGGAATTTGGCAAAAATCCTGGGAAAAACCCCAATTTCCATAAAAAACTGGGAATGGAGATCACCTGCAAGTTGTCATTGGCTGATCCTCGAGAATTCCCAAATTTCAATTAAAAAAAAAAAAAAAACCCACCAGAGGGTCTCTGAGAATTCCCTGAGAATTCCCAAAAATAGGATATTTTGGGGGAAATGAGCACCAAATCCAGGAGGATTTTGGGATTTTTCCATCCCAGTTCCAGGGGGAGTTGGTCAAGTTCAACCCAAAATCCAGGAGAAAAAATTCCAGGAATTAACCCAAAGTCACAGCAAATCCCAAAGCACAGGGGGAGTGGAAATATTGGGGATTTTCACAGGAATTACTGGGAAAAGGAGGATTTTAGGGCCAAAATCTTGGGAATTTTTCACAGGAATTATTGAGAAAATTAGGATTTTAGGGCCAAAATCCTGGGAATTTTTCACACCAATTTACTGAGAAAAGGAAGATTTTGGGCCAAAATCTTGGGAATTTTTCACACGGATTTACTGAGAAAAAGAGAATTTTTGGGCCAAAATCCTGGGAATTTTTCACACGAATTATTTACTGAGAAAATTAGGATTTTAGGGCCAAAATCCTGGGAATTTTTCACAGGAATTTAGTGAGAAAATGAGGAATTTTGGGGCCAAAATCCTGGGAATTTTTCACAGGAATTTAGTGAGAAAAGGAGGATTTTTTGGCCAAAATCCTGGGAATTTTTCACAGGAATTTAGTGAGAAAATGAGGAATTTTGGGGCCAAAATCCTGGGAATTTTTCACATGAATTCACTGGGAAAAGGAGGATTTTTGGGCCAAAATTCTGGGATTTTTTTCACAGGAATTATTGAGAAAAGGAGGATTTTTGGGCCAAAATCCTGGGAATTTTTCACAGGAATTTACTGAGAAAAAGAGAATTTTAGGTCCAAAATCCTGGGAAGTTTTCACATGAATTTACTGGGAAAAGGAGGATTTTTTGGGCCAAAATCCTGGGAAGTTTTCACACGAATTATTGAGAAAATGAGAATTTTAGGGCCAAAATCTTGGGAATTTTTTCACAGGAATTACTGAGAACAGGAGAACTTTTGGGCCAAAATCCTGGAATTTTTCACAGGAATTATTGAGAAAATGAGGAATTTTGGGCCAAAATCTTGTGATTTTTTCACATAAATTACTGAGAAAAGGAGGATTTTTTGGGCCAAAATTCTGGGAATTTTTTCCCAGGAATTTACTGAGAAAAGGAGGATATTTGGGGCCAAAATCCTGGGAATTTTTCACACCAATTTCCTGAGAAAAGGAGGATTTTGGGGCCAAAATCCTGGGAATTTTTCACAGGAATTTACTGAGAAAAAGAGAATTTTTGGGCCAAAATCCTGGGAATTTTTCACACGAATTATTTACTGAGAAAATTAGGATTTTAGGTCCAAAATCCTGGGAATTTTTCACACGAATTTACTGAGAAAAAGAGAATTTTTGAGCCAAAATCCTGGGAATTTTTCACAGGAATTGCCTCACCCTGAAACTCCTTATAAAGTCACCCAGAACTCCAAAAATCTCAATTTTTCACATCATTTTCCCCACCCCGCTTTCCCCCATTCCCACCGAATTATTTCGGGAAAAAATCCATTATTTCCTCTCCTCCCTCCCAGATTTTCTCCGGAATTTTTTTCCCTCTCACCTCACCCTCCTCACCTCGATTTCAGCTGCTGAAAGGAGGAATTATTTCTCTATTTATCTCTATTTATCTCTATTTATCCATTGATTTCCCCGGGAATATCAATCCACACCTTGCTCCTGCCAGCTGCTGGAAAGCTCAATTTAAAGCAAATAAAATAATAAAAAAATGTGAATAAATAAAAAAGGTGATGGATGGATGGAGTTGGGGATTTGCAGCTCTGAGGAGGTTTTTTTTTTTGGAGGATTTCGCTTCCTGCAGCAGAGAAAAAATGGATTTTTGCTGGGAAAACCTCCGAGCTGGGAAAAAAAATCCAAGAGGAAATCCTGGGTTTTCCTCTTTCTACCCAAAAATTGAATTATTGAGATTTTTCTGTACCCAAAAATGGGATTATTTTGGGTTTTTTATACCCGAAAATTGGTATTATTGAGGTTTTTTTATACCCAAAAATGGGATTATTGAGGTTTTTCTCTTTGAACCCAAAAATGGGATTGTTGAGTTTTCTCTCTGCCCAAAAATTGGGATTATTGAGGTTTTTTTATACCCAAAAATTAGGATTTTTGAGTTTTTCTCTGCCCAAAAATGGGATTATTGAGGTTTTTCTCTACCCAAAAATTGGTATTACTAAGGTTTTTCTCTACACAAAAATGGGATTATTGAGGTTTCTCTCTACCCCAAAAAAGGGATTATTGAGGTTTTTTATACACAAAATTTTGGATTTTTGAGATTCTTCTCTACCCAAAAATGGGGATTATTGAGGTTTTTTTAATACCCAGAAATTAGGATTTTTGACTTTTTCTCTACCCAAAAATGGCATTATTGAGGTTTCTCTCTATCCAAAAATTGGGATTATTGAGGTTTTTTATACCCAAAAATTTGGATTCTTGAGGTTTTTCTCTACCTTAAAATCGGTATTATTGAGCTTTTTCTCTACCCAAAAATTAGGATTTTTGAGTTTTTCTCTACCCAAAAATTGAGATTATTGAGATTTTTCTATCTACCCAAAAATTGGTATTACTGAGGGGTTTTTATACTCAAAAATTAGGATTTTTGAGTTTTTCTCTACCCAAAAATTGAGATTATTGAGATTTTTCTCTACAAAAATTAGGATTTTTGGGTTTCTCTCTACCCAAAAATTCCTATTATTGAGATTTTTCTCTACCCAAAACTGAAATTATTGATGTTGCCAAGTCGGAAATCCAGCAGGAAGTGACTAAAAGTGGGGATAACCCTCAGGTGGGTCTGACCTGCAGAATTCCAGCATTAAAACCCCCAAAATCCACAATATTTCAGTCCAAAAATCCACCCAGGGCTTGGCTTCGCTCCAGAGCTCTTCACACCTGGCGGAAAACACTTTCAAAAGAATTCAATCCCCCGGAAAAAAATCCAAATAAATCCAAATAAACCAAAATAAATCCAAATATTTTCCCTCCCTTTGCGGGCAGCAGAAGGCGGAGGGAGGGGAAGGAGTGGCCGGAAGGACTTTCTCTCCTCGAGAGCTCCAAAATCAACAGGAAAAGGGGAGAAGGAGAAAGGGAAATGTTTGTTTTCGGCTTCATTAGCTCTGAAAGGAGAGGAGGTGTTGGGAGAGAAAATGGGATTGTTGTGGCTGCGGAGAGCAAACAGGGAGATCCTGGATGGAGCGAGGGGCAGAGGGTGGGAGTGGTGTGGCTGGAGGGGCAGAGGGTGGGAGAGGGGAAATGTGCCCGAAAGTGTCCCCAAAATGTCCCCAAAAATGTCCCGAAAATGCCCCGAAGATGTCCCCAAAATGTCCTGAAAATGTCCTGAAATTGTCCCGAAATTGTCCTGAAATTTTCCCCGAAAATGTCCCCGAAAATGTCTTGTAATTGTGCCGAAAATGTCCTGAATTTGTCCCCAAAAATGTCCCGAAGATGTCTTTAGAATGTCCCTAAAGTGTCCCCGAAAATGTCCCCAAAATGCCCCGAAGATGTCACAAAAATGTCCCGAAAATATCCCCGAAATTGTCCCCGAAAATGCCCCCAAAATGTCCCCGAAAATGTCCCCAAAAATGTCCCAAAATGTCCCAAAAAATGCCCCTAAAATGTCCCAAAAATGTCCTTAAAATGTCCTCGAAAATATCCCGAAAATGTCCCGAAAATGTCCCAAAAACGTCCCCGAACATGTCCCCCAAAATGTCCCAAAAATGCCCCAAAACAATCCTCATCCCGCGGATTTGGGAATTCGCTGCCAGCAGAGCTCTGATCCCAAAATTCCACAGATTTGGGAATTCGCTGCCAGCAGAGCTCTGATCCCAAAATTCGGTGGATTTGGGAATTCGCTGCCAGCAGAGCTCTGATCCCAAAATTCCACAGATTTGGGAATTCGCTGCCAGCAGAGCTCTGATCCCAAAATTCCGCAGATTTGGGAATTCGCTGCCAGCAGAGCTCTGATCCCAAAATTCCGCGGATTTGGGAATTCGCTGCCAGCACAGCTCTGATCCCAAACTCTCCAGCGGCTCCTAGAGGATCCCGAGGTGGAGCTGCTGGGCTGGGAAACTCCAGCGGGAATTCCTTCTTCCCAGGAAGGTTTTCCTCCTCCCAGTAGGAATTTTCCTCCTCCCAGTAGGAATTTCCTCCTCCCAGTAGGAATTTTCCTCCTCCCAGTAGGAATTTTCTCCTCCCAGTAGGAATTTTCCTCCTCCCAGTAGGAATTTTCCTCCTTCCAGTAGGAATTTTCTCCTCCCAGAAAGATTTTTCCCTCTCCCAGCAAGGATTTTTCCTTCTCCCAGGAGGATTTTCCAGGGAGGAATTTCTTCTTCCCAGGAGGATTTTTTCCTCCTCCCAGTAGGAATTTTCTTCCTTCCAAAAAGATTTTCCTCCCTCCTGGGAAGGTTTTCTTCCTCCTCCCAAAAGGATTTTCCTCCTCCCAGAAAGATTTTTTCCCTCTCCCAGCAGAGTTTCCTTCTCCCAGTAGGAATTTTCCTCTTCCCAAGAAGAATTTCCCTCCTCCCAGGATGATTTTCCCCCTCCCAGGAGGTTTCTTCTCCTCCCAGACAGATTTTTCCTCTTCCCAAGAGGATTTTCCTCCACCCAGAAGAGTTTTCTTCCTCCTAGGAAGATTTTCCTCCTCCCAGGAAGATTTTTTCCCCTCCCAGAATTATTTTCCTCCTCCCAGTAAGATTTTCCTCCTCCCAGAAGGAATTTTTCTCCTCCCAGAATTATTTTCGTCCTCCCAGAAAGATATTTTCCTCCTCCCAGAAAGACTTCTTCCCCTTCCCAAGAGGATTTTCCTCCTCCCAGGAAGATTTTCCTCCTCCCAGAAAGATTTTTTTTCCCCCATCCCAAGAGGATTTTCCTCCTCCCAGAAGCAATTTCCTCCTCCCAGTCAGAATTTTCCTCTTCCCAGAAAGATTTTTCTCCTCCAAAAAGGATTTTCCTCCTCCTAGAAAGACTTTCCTCCTCCTAATATGGATTTTCTCCTCCCAGAATTATCTTCCTCCTTCCAGTAAGAGTTTTTTCCCCCTCCCAAAAGGGTTTTTCCCCTCCCAGTAGGATTTCCCCCTCCCAGTAGGATTTTCCTCCTCCCAGTAGGATTTTCCCTCCCAAAAAGGTTTCCCTCCTCCCCTGGGATGAGGCAAATCCCTCAGGGCTGCTCTGAGAGGCTCAGACAACCCCAAAAAGCACAATTCCCTCGGGGAGGAGCAGCACCTCCCTCCTTCCCCAGCAAAAACACAACCAGCAGCCCAAAAAGGACCAAAAAAAGAAAAATAAAATCAGGATATTTTTATTTCCTCCAGCTCCAGTGACACAACTGTAGCAGCATTTCCCACCTGAATCCTGCATTGGTCAACAGGGGAAAAAAACCACTTTTTTCCTTTTTTTTTTTCCTTTTTTAAAAATAAATTTCTTTTTTTTATTATTTTTATGAAAACGCTGCTAATGCTAACGACATTAATTGGTCTCTTTGGGATCACAGCAACCCCAAAATTCCATCTCCACGGGAATATTCCAAGCAGTTCCAGCTGTGGGATTCCCAAATCACCAGGAAAAACCCCAAACTCCGATCCCACCCAACCCAGCTGGTTGGTTTTTCCCCACTTTAAGGCACAGGGAGCCTTTGGCTCAGTGATTAATTCAATTTAAGACACAAAAAAAAGGCATCAAAAAGCTCATTTCCCACCAAAACAGAGGGATTGTTCCCACAAGGCACTCAGGAAACCCCTGGGAGGGGATTTGGTATTTTCCTCCTCCAAAAAAAAAACAGAATTCAAGGGTGAAATCTGCTTTAAAAAATAAATCCATCTGGGTGGTGGGAAAGCTCCAGGGTCAAATTCCAGCCCCAGAATTCCCAAATCACATCCTGGAGGGGATGGAACTTGAATTTGCTCATCCCAAAAATCCCTCCTGAGCCTCCAAGGAGTGGATTTTGGGGTGGAGGAGCAATTCCCAGGAGGAAATTGAACCCTGAAACTTGAATTTTCACATCCAGGCTCCCAAAAATCCCTGCTGAGCTTCCCTGGGAGCAGCAAAAGGATGGATTTTGGATTGGAATCCTCATTCCCAGGAGGAAATTGGACTCTGGAACTTAAATTTTCCCATCCAGCCTCCCAAAAATCCCTCTGGATCTCCCCAGGGAGTGGATTTTGGGTTGGAGGAGAAATTCCCAGGAGGAAATTGGACCCTGGAACTTGAATTTGCCCATCCAGGCTCCCAAAAATCCCTCCTGAGCCTCCAAGGAGTGGCTAAAGGATGGATTTTGGATTGGAATTGTCATTCCCAGGAGGAAATTGGACTCTGAAACTTGAATTTTCTCATCCAGGCTCCCAAAAATCCCTCTAGGGAATTTCTAGGTGAAAAAGGATTTCCCCAGGAGTGGCTAAAGGATAGATTTTGGGTTGGAGGAGCAATTCCCGGGACGAAATTGGACCCTGGAATGGGAATTTCCCCATCCAGGCTCCCAAAAATCCCTCCTGAGCTTCCCTGGGAGCAGCAAAAGGATGGATTTTGGGATGGAACAGATTCCCAGGAGGAAATTGGACCCTGAGATGGGAATTTTCACATCCAAAAATCCCTCTGGATCTCCCCAGGGAGTGGATTTTGGGTTGGAATAGCCATTCCAGGGGAATCCAACCTTCCCACTCAGCATCCCCAGCAGGAAAACCAAACCCAGCCAATGAGGAGCTTCTCCAGGATGATTTTTTCCCACTCCAGGATGCTTTTTCCCCATTCCAGGATGTTTTTTTCCCACACCAGGTTGGATTTTTTCCCACACCAGGATGGTTTTCCTCACTCCAGGATGGTTTTTCCCACTCCAGGATGGATTTTTCCCATTCCAGGATAATTTTTCCCACTCCAGGATGATTTTTTTCCCACTCCAGGATGATTTTCCCCACTCCAGGATGATTTTCCCCACTCCAGGATGATTTTTTCTCCCTCCTCTGCAGGGATGAGCAGCAACTTCCAGGCTGGGAGTTTCCTTTGGATCCACAGTGGGATTTTTCCAGAGGATTTTTTGCTGTTTTGGAGCTGCCAGGACCTGACCAAAGTGTAAACAGAAGCTCCAGGCACCCCAATTCCATCCAATCCCTGGAATTCCAGCTTTAGTGAGGAAAAAATGGGAATAAACCCTGGGAGGATGAAGGCTGAGCAGCTCTCAAATCCCACAGAAAATGTACCTTCAGCAACTTTGCAAAGTAGTATTTGTTAAAAATCTGCATTTTCAAGAGTTTACAAAATAGGATTCATTTTTCCCCCTGGAAGTCAGCAGGAATTTTGGGATTTTCCCCATTCCTTGGGGTTTCCAAGTACCTTTGAGGAGAATCCTAGGGAATTCTAGGGAATTCGAGCCAATCTGGCTATAAAAAAAATCAAATATTTTTTGGGTTTTCCTGAGCCAGGAGGGAAGAATTGAGCCCTTTGGAAGCAGCTTTGCACCCAGAAAAAAGCATTTAAAAACCCACACGAAATGCCTACATAGAAAAATAAAGGATAAACATTATCCAGCTATTTTATATTTACATAAAAATTCAGTTCTGTGCCAGGATATTTTGTTTCTTTGCTGTAAAAATAAAAAATAAAAACAAACAAACAAAAAAAAAAAGGGTTTAGGTTGGAAAAACCTAAACCTTCCATAAGGAGTAAACTGCACCTTCCATCTTAATTCCCAGAAAAAAATTGCAGTTTGCATTTTTCACTGCTGCAAAATAAAGTTATTAAATATATCTATATATATATATTAATATAAAAGTCTGTATAAATTCTCTTTTTTTTTGTTTTGAAGGAAGGGAAGCACTCAGTGAGCTGAGAATCCCTGGGAGGGGAGATGGGGAATCCACCAGATTGGCATTATTATTTTTTTGGGGGGGAAATTTGGGGTGAAAAAGGGTTTTCCACCAGAATTCCAGTATGGAGAGCAGAAATTCGGGATAAAAAAAGGTTTTCTACCAGAATTCCAGGGAAATTTGGGATGAAAAAGGGTTTTCCACCAGAATTCCAGGGAAATTTGGGATGAAAAAGGGTTTTCCACCAGAATTCCAGGGAAATTTGGGATGAAAAAGGGTTTTCCACCAGAATTCCAGGGAAATTTGGGATGAAAAAGGGTTCTTCACCAGAATTCCAGCAGGGAGAAGGGAATTTCTAGGTGAAAAAGGGTTCTCCACTGGAATTCCAGGGAAATTTGGGATGAAAAAGGGTTTTCCACCAGAATTCCAGCAAGGAGAGGGGAAATTCAAGGTGAAAAAGAGTTCTCCACTGGAATTCTGGCAGGTTGAGGGACATTTCTGGGTAAAAAAAGGTTCTCCACAGGAATTCCAGCAGGGGGAGCAGAAATTAGGGATGAAAAAGGGTTTTCCACAGGAATTCCAGCATGGAAAGTGGAAATTTGAGGTGAAAAAGGGTTCTCCAGCTGAATTTCAGCATGGAGAGCAGAAATTTGGGATGAAAAAGGGTTTTCCACAGGAATTCCAGCATGGGAAGTGGAAATTCTAGGTGATAAATGGTTCTCCAGCTGAATTCCAGCACTGAGAGGGGAACTTTGAAGTTAAAAATGGTTCTCCACAGGAATTCCAGCATGGAGAGGGGAATTTCTGGTTGAAAAAGGATTTTCCACAGGAATTCCAGCAGAACAAAAAGGTTATGAGGGGAACTTTGAGGTTAAAGAGTGTTCTCCACAGGAATTCCAGCACTGAGAGGGGAATTTCTAAGTGAAAAAGTGTTCTCCACAGGAATTCCAGCAGAATAAAAAGGTTATGAGGGGAACTTTGAGGTGATAAAGGGTTCTCCACAGGAATTCCATCATGTTGAGGGGAATTTTCTAGATGATAAAGGGTTCTCTACCGGAATTCCAGCACTGAGAGGGGAATTTCTAGGTGAAAAAGAGCTCTCCACAGGAATTTCAGCAGGCAGAGGGGAAGTTCTAGGTGATAAATGGTTCTCTACCAGAACTCCAGCAGAGAGAGGGGAACTTTGAGGTTAAAAAGGGTTCTCCACAGGAATTCCAACACAGAGAGGCAGCGCCAATCCACCTGGGAGGAACCACCCAGAAGGCACAGATGCACATGGAGCTTCCCCTTCCATCCACCAGCAGCCCCAGAACTCCCCAATCCCATGGAGCTCCTCAATCTCGTGGAGCTTCCCAATCCTCCAGAACTCCCCAATCCCACAGAACTCCCCAATCCCATGGAACTCCCCAATCCCCCTCAGCTCCTCAATCCCATGGGACTCCCCAACCCCACAGAGCTCCTCAATCCCATGGGACTCCCCAACCCCCCAGAGCTCCCCAACCCACCCCGTCCCCAATCACGACAACGCTCTCCTCTCCGCCGCGCGCTTGCCCAGCCAATACTTGAAGAACTCATAGACGGACCAGGCGATGGCCGTGGAGGGCATCTGGTAGATCACCCGCGCCTGCACCCCTTTAAAAAACCCCGCCAGCCCTCCCAGCTGGTACACCGTGCCAAAAGCGTTGGCCATGCCCGACAGGTGGCCCCTGACGCCCGCCGAGCTCAGCGCCGTGCTCTCCTGCGTGTTCAGCAGCGTCTTGCACACGTCCAGCGGCGTGGTGGCCGCGGCGGCCACGGCTCCGGCCACGGCTCCGGCCAGCACGTGGCTCAGCGGGCTGTAGTCGCGGCGGGGGTTGAGGTGCTCCTGCAGCAGCTCGTAGGTGATGAAGTGCAGCGCTTGGAAGGGGATGTTCATGCTGAGCTGGGTGGTGTAGCTGCGGTAGAAGGCGCCGAGCCCCTCGGCGTGCCACACGGAGCGGATGCAGCTCAGCACCGAGCCGTAGGGAGAGTTGAACATCTGCAGGCGCTGCTTGACCACTGCGGGTGGGAGAGGGGAGAGGGGTGAGCTGGGGGTTGGGGACAGAGGGACATCTGACCCAGCCACAACCTCCCCTTCACCACTGTGGGGACAGGGACATGGCTGAGCTGGGGGGTTTGGGGACAGAGGGACCCCTGAGCCCAGCCACAACCTCCTCTTCACCACTGTGGGGTGGGAGAGGGGTGAGGTGGGGGGTTTGGGGACAGAGGGAGTCCTGAGCCTCCAGAGTGACCCCTGAGCCCAGCCACAACCTTCCCTTCATCACTATGGGGACAGCCAGGGGACAGCTGAGGGGTTTGGGGACAGAGGGAGCCCTGAGCCCAGCCTCTCCTTCCCCGTCACCACTGTGGGGTGGGAGAGGGGTGAGGTGGGGGGTTGGGGATAGAGGGACACCTGAGCCCAGCCACAACCTTCTCTTCACCACTGTGGGGACAGGGACATAGCTGGGCTGTGGGGTTTGGGGACAGAGGGAGCCCTGAGCCCACCCTCCCCTTCCCCTTCACCACAGCAGGGACAGGGACATGGCTGAGCTAGAGGTCTGGCCTGGCTGGCACAGGCCCCACAGTGTTCCCCAGGCCTAGCCCTGGCCTCCCCTTCACCACTGTGGGGACAGTCAGGGGACAGGGACATGGCTGAGCTGAGGGGTTTGGGGACAGAGGGACCCCCAGGCCCAGCCCCAGCCTTCCCCTCTCCATCACCACTGCAGGGGACAGGGACATTGCTGAGCTATAGGTCTGGCCTGGCTAGAACAGGCCCCAGAGTGACCCCTGGGCCAAACTGACCCCCGGGCCCAGCCCCAGCCTCCCTGTCCCCACCACTGCTTGGGGACAGGGACATTGCTGAGCTATGGGTCTGGCCTGGCTGGCACAGGCCCCAGAGTGACTCCTGAGTCCCCAGAGTGACCTCTGAGCCCCCAGAGTGACCCCTGAGTCCCCACAGTGACCCCCAGGCCCAGGCCGAGCCCCAGCCTCACCTTCAGCAGGGTTCATGACAGCATCATGCAGCAGAGTCGCCACACTGCCAGCGATGCCTGTGGGACAAGAGCAGCTGGAGGGGACAGAGCACAGCTGGGGGGACAGCTTGCTGCTCCATCCAGGGGGGTCCCATTGCCACCAGGATCCCACCCAGGATCCCATTCCTATCCCATTCCCACCCAGAATCCCATTCCCACCTAGGAATCCCATTCCCACCCAGAATCCTATCCAGGATCCCATCCCTGCTCCATCCATGGGGATCCCATTCCCATCCAGAATCCCATTCCCACCCAGGATCTCACCCAGTTTCCCATCCAGGATCCCATTCCCACCCAGGAATCCCATTCCCACCCAGGATCCCATTCCCACCCAGGATCCCATTCCCACCCAGTTTCCCACCCAGGAATCCCATTCCCACCCAGGAATCTCATTCCCACCCAGGAATCTCATTCCCACCCAGGATCCCATCCCTGCTCCATCCATGGGGATCCTATTCCCATCCCATTCCCATCCAGGAATCCCATACCCACCCAGAATCCCACCCAGGATCCCATCCAGGATCCCATCCCTGCTCCATCCATGGGGATCCCATTCCCACCCAGTTTCCCCCCCCTGCTCCAGGGAACACCCAGCCACCCCAGCCAAGATTCCCAGGGCAGGAAATCCACCCTGAAAATGGATTTCCATCCTGAAAAATCCATCCTGAAAACCCACCCTGCAAGCCCCCAGCATCCACTCCCAGCCACCCCATTCCCCGATTTCCACCCTCCCAGAATTTTCCCCTCTCCTAACAATCACCTTTGCCCTTCCCAACCCCAACTCACATATTTCTTTCCACCCCAGGCACCATGAGCAATGTTTACCATCCCATCAGCACAGCCATAATTAAGGATATTTTTCTCTCCCTTTACTCAGCCTGCTTTCCAACCCTCCTCGCCCAGATCCAGCCAGCCAGGAGCCATCCTGCCCTGGGCTCTGCCATGAACCTCTCCAGCCACACCTTCCCCTTTGATCTCGCTGCCCACCTCCATTCCCTCCTGCCCAAACGACTTTTGGGTCATTTCTCATTAAACCCCAGCTCCAGTTCTCCTGCTGGCCCCACAGGCTTGTAGCTACTTGAAAGGGAAAGCAGGAATGTGATCCCAGAGAAAGGAGCAGAGAGGAGAAGGGATTTGATTCCCTGAATTGAGTTTGGTGACTCCATGGTGGATCAAAATCTGGGAATTTCCTGCCCAAACCCTATGGTGAAGCCCTGGCTGCTCAATTCTGGGGTTTCTACTGCTATAAAGTAGAATATTCCTGCTATTTCTAGGCTTAAAAGTAAAATATTCCCCTTTGATCTCGCTGCCCACCTCCATTCCCTCCTGCCCAAACGACTTTTGGGTCATTTCTCATTAAACCCCAGCTCCAGTCCTCCTGCTGGCCCCACAGGCTTGTAGCTACTTGAAAGGGAAAGCAGGAATGTGATCCCAGAGAAAGGAGCAGAGAGGAGAAGGGATTTGATTCCCTGAACTGAGTTTGGTCACCTCATGGTGGATCAAAATCTGGGAATTTCCTGCCCAAACCCTACAGTCAAGGCCTGGCTGACAATTCTGGAGTTTCTACTGCTATAAAGTAAAATATTTCTATTTTTCTATTTCTATTTCTGCTATTTCTAGGCTTAAAATCAAAATATTCCTGCTAAAAAGTGAACACACAGAGTGCATTCCATGGTCCCAGAGACACCTGGAATAACCCAAATTTCAAACCTCCAAAGTGGTGCTTTCTATGTCAAATCACACTTTTGGGTGAGACCTTCAAAGGATTGATTAATCCTTGGAGAAATCAAACTGGGATTTGATCATCCCAAAGGGTTTTTAAGGATTTCAGGATAATATAGGTGAATCCTTTTCAGGATTTCACAATAATATTTTTTTAAGGATTTCACAACACCTTTTGCCCATTAAACTGTGCTGAAATTATTTGATATTAAACAAGAATTTAAACTGCACCTGAACACCTTTTGCCCATGAAACTATGCTGAAATCATTTGCTATTAAGTAAGAATTATTTAATAGCAAATGAAATGAAATTATTTGATAATTAACAAGAATTTAGCCTGGGAGGGATGCCAGGCTGAGTGAGAAGCAAGCAAAGGGACAAAGGATTATTTTTTCAGCCAAAAATATTAAAAAAAAACCAAAAAAAAACCCCAAAAAATAACCCCAAAAATACCATTGGCCAAGTGGCTGTTCCCTCTCTGCTGGAACACCTAACCGAGTGAGAAGCAATCAATGGACAGGAGGTACTTTTTTTTTAGCCCAAAAAAACCCCAAAAAACCCCCCAAAAAAACCCCAAAAATACCATTGGCCAAGTGGCTGTTCCCTCCCTGCTGGAAAAGCTCTCTGAGTGAGAAGCAATCAATGGACAAGAGTAATTTTTTCAGCCCAAAAAAACCCCAAAAAAACCCCCAAAAAAACCCAAAAAAAACCCAAAAACACCATTAGCCAAGTGGCTGTTCCCTCTCTGCTGGAACATCTCACTAAGTGAGAAGCAATCAATGGACTGGAGTTACTTTTCCATCCCAAACCCCCAAAAAAACCCCAAAAATACCATCGGCCAAGTGGCTGCTCCCTCCCTGCTGGAACACCTTGCTGAATGAGAAACAATCAATGGACTGGAGTAATTTTTCCATCCCAAACCCCCAAAAATACCATTGGCCAAGTGGCTGTTCCCTCCCTGCTGGAACACCTCACTGAATGAGAAGCAATCAATGGACTGGAGTTACTTTATCAGCCCAAACCCCATAAAACCCCCCAAAACCCCCCAAAATACCATTGGCCAGGTGGCTGTTCCCTCCCTGCTGGAACACCTCGCTCAGAGACTCCTTGATGCTCTCGTAGCAGGCGAAGTAGAGCGCGTGGGCAGGGCCAGCGCCCAGCACGGTGACATTGATGCCCCGCAGGGGTCTGCCCAGCCCCTCGCTCAGCACCATCCTGCGCAGGGCTTCGTTTTGCAGCCCAAAATATTTTTTCAGCCCAAAAAAACCCCAAAAAACCCCCCAAAAAACCCCAAAAATACCATTAGCCAAGTGGCTGTTCCCTCCCTGCTGGAAAACCTCGCTGGGTGAGAAGCAATCAATGGACTGGAGTTACTTTTCCATCCCAAAACCCAAAAAAACCCCAAAAATAGCATTAGCCAGGTGGCTGTTCCCTCCCTGCTGGAACACCTCACCGAATGAGAAACAATCAATGGACTGGAGGCATTTTTCCATCCCAAAACCCCCAAAAATACCATTAGCCAAGTGGCTGTTCCCTCTCTGCTGGAACATCTCACTAAGTGAGAAGCAATCAATGGACAGGAGTTACTTTTTCATCCCAAAAAAACCCCCAAAAAACCCCCCAAAAAACCCCCAAAAACCCCCCAAAAAACCCCCCAAAAATACCATCAGCCAAGTGGCTGCTCCCTCCCTGCTGGAAAAGCTCTCTGAGTGAGAAACAATCAACAAACAGGAGTTACTTTTTCAACCCAAAACCCCCCAAAACCCCCAAAAACCCCCCAAACCCCCAAAAATACCATTAGCCAGGTGGCTGTTCCCTCCCTGCTGGAACACCTCGCTCAGAGACTCCTTGATGCTCTCGTAGCAGGCGAAGTAGAGCGCGTGGGCAGGGCCAGCACCCAGCACGGTGACATTGATGCCCCGCAGGGGTCTGCCCAGCCCCTCGCTCAGCACCATCCTGCCCAGGGCTTCGTTTTGCAGCCCAAAATATCTTTTCAGCCCAAAAAAAACCCCAAAAAAACCCCAAAAAAACCCCCCAAAAAACCCAAAAATACCATTAGCCAAGTGGCTGTTCCCTCCCTGCTGGAAAAGTTCTCTGAGTGAGAAACAATCAACAAACAGGAGTTACTTTTTCAACCCAAAAAACCCCAAAATACCATTGGCCAAGTGGCTGTTCCCTCCCTGCTGGAACACCTCACTGCATGAGAAGCAATCAATGGACTGGAGTTACTTTATCAGCCCAAACCCCCAAAAAACCCCCAAAAAAACCCCAAAATACCATTGGCCAGGTGGCTGTTCCCTCCCTGCTGGAACACCTCGCTCAGAGACTCCTTGATGCTCTCGTAGCAGGCGAAGTAGAGCGCGTGGGCAGGGCCAGCGCCCAGCACGGTGACATTGATGCCCCGCAGGGGTCTGCCCAGCCCCTCGCTCAGCACCATCCTGTGCAGGGCTTCGTTTTGCAGCCCAAAATATCTTTTCAGCCCAAAAAAAACCCCAAAAAAACCCAAAAAAACCCAAAAAAACCCCCCAAAAAACCCCCCAAAAATACCATTAGCCAAGTGGCTGTTCCCTCCCTGCTGGAACACCTCACTGCATGAGAAGCAATCAATGGACAGGAGTTACTTTTCCATCCCAAAACCCAAAAAAACCCCAAAAATAGCATTAGCCAAGTGGCTGTTCCCTCCCTGCTGGAAAACCTCGCTGGGTGAGAAGCAATCAATGGACAGGAATTACTTTTCCATCCCAAAACAACCCAAAAAACCCCCCAAAAAACCCCCAAAAAACCCCAAAAATACCATTGGCCAGGTGGCTGTTGCCTCCCTGCTGGAAAAGCTCTCTCAGTGAGAAACAATCAACGAACAGGAATTACTTTTCCATCCCAAAACAACCCAAAAAAACCCCTAAAAAAACCCAAAACCCCCCAAAAAACCCCAAAAAAACCCCCAAAAACCCCCCAAAACCCCCCAAAATACCATTAGCCAGGTGGCTGTTCCCTCCCTGCTGGAACGCCTCGCTCAGAGACTCCTTGATGCTCTCGTAGCAGGCGAAGTAGAGCGCGTGGGCAGGGCCAGCGCCCAGCACGGTGACATTGATGCCCCGCAGGGGTCTGCCCAGCCCCTCGCTCAGCACCATCCTCCGCAGAGCATCAAACACAGTCCTGTACCGAGCCCGGGGGTCGGGCTGCAGGCTCTGCATCCGCGTCTGCAACACAGCACAGGGGGGAGAGGCGGGGTTAGCGGAAAAATGCCAGAATTTGGAATTGCCGGGTCGTTGAGGGGTTGGTTGGGTACGTGGGGTGGATTTTTGCAGCATCATTCAGCCCCTAGAGTGGCTTTTTTTGGCCCAGTTTAGCCCCTGATGTGGCTTTTTTCAGTCTAGTTCAGCCCTTGGTGTTCTTTTTTCAGCCCAATTTAGCCCCTGGTGTTCTTTTTTAAGTCTAGTTTAGCCCCTGGTGTGGCTTTTTTCAGCCCCTGGTGTTCTTTTTTCAGCCCAGTTTAGCCCCTAGTGCTGTTTTTCTCAGCCCAGTTTAACCCCTGGTGGTGTTTTTCCAGCCTCATTCAGCCCCTGGTGTTCTTTTTTCAGTCTAGTTCAACCCCTGATGTGGCTTTTTTCAGTCTAGTTCAGCCCCTGGTGTTCTTTTTTCAGTCCAGTTTAGCCCCTGGTTTGCTTTTTTCAGTCCAGTTTAGCCCCTGGTTTGCTTTTTTCAGTCTAGTTTAACCCCTGGTGTTCTTTTTCAAGTCTAGTTCAGCCCCTGGTGCTCTTTTTTCAGCCCTTGGTGTTCTTTCTTCAACCCAGTTTAACCCCTGGTGTTCTTTTTTCAGTCCAGTTCAGCCCCTGATGTTCTTTTTTCAGCCTAGTTTAACCCCTGGTGTACTTTTTCAGTCCAGTTTAACCCATGCTGTTCTTTTTTCAGCCAAATTCAGCCCCTGGTGTTCTTTTTCCAGCCCAGTTCAGCCCCTGGTGTTGTTTTTTCAGCCTCATTCAGCCCCTGAGTGTGGCTTTTTTCAGCCCAGTTTAACCCTTGGTGTTCTTTTTTCAGTCTAGTTTAACCCCTGGTTCTCTTTTTTCAGCCCAGTTCAGCCCCTGGTGTTCTTTTTCCAGTCTAGTTCAGCCCCTGGTGTTCTTTTTTCAGCCAAATTCAGCCCCTGGTTTGCTTTTTCCAGCCCAGTTCAACCCCTGGTGTTCTTTTTCCAGCCCAGTTCAGCGCCTGTTGTGGCTTTTTTTAGTCTAGTTTAAACCCTGGTGGTGTTTTTTTCAGTCTAGTTTAACCCCTGGTGTTCTCTTTTCAGCCTCATTCAGCCCCTGGTGTTCTTTTTTCAGTCTAGTTCAACCCCTGATGAGGCTTTTTTCAGTCCAGTTCAGCCCCTGGTTTGCTTTTTTCAGTCTAGTTTAACCCCTGGTGTTCTTTTTCAAGTCTAGTTCAGCCCCTGGTGGTCTTTTTTCAGCCTCATTCAGCCCCTGGTGTGGTTTTTTTCAGCCCAGTTTAACCCCTGGTGTTCTTTTTTCAGCCAAATTCAGCCCCTGGTGTTCTTTTTTCAGCCCCTGGTGTTCTTTTTCCAGCCCAGTTCAGCCCCTGGTGTTCTTTTCTCAGCCTAGTTCAGCCCCTGGTGGTGTTTTTTCAGCCTCATTCAGCCCCTGAGTGTGGCTTTTTTCAGCCCAGTTTAACCCTTGGTGTTCTTTTTTCAGCCAAATTCAGCCCCTGGTTTGCTTTTTCCAGCCCAGTTCAACCCCTGGTGTTCTTTTTCCAGTCCAGTTCAGCGCCTGTTGTGGCTTTTTTTAGTCTAGTTTAAACCCTGGTGTTCTCTTTTCAGCCTCATTCAGCCCCTGGTGGTGTTTTTTCAGCCCAGTCCAGCCCCTGGTGTTGTTTTTTCAGCCTCATTCAGCCCCTGAGTGTGGCTTTTTTCAGCCCAGTTTAACCCCTGGTGTTCTTTTTTCAGTCTAGTTTAACCCCTGGTTCTCTTTATTCAGCCCAGTTCAGCCCTGATGTTCTTTTTTCAGCCCAGTTCAGCCCCTGGTGTGGCTTTTTTCAGCCTAGTTTAACCCCTGGTTTGCTTTTTTCAGCCCAGTTTAGCCCTTGGTATTCTTTTTTTCAGCCTATTTTAGCCCCTGGTGTGGCTTTTTTCAGCCTGGAAATAAGGATTATTTGTGGATATTCTTCCTCAATTCACAATTCCCACTCCAAATGAAGAATATCTGTGGATATTCTTCCACAATCCACAATTCCCACTCTAAGGTTTTAGGTTTGTGTTCCAGAGGATTTGCTGATGGCAAAATATCTACAACTTCCCCCAGAGCTCCAAGAGCCTAAGGAATGACCAAAAATGGGATAAATAGCCCAAGGAATACCAAAAACAGGATAAACAGCCTAAGGAATAACCAAAACCTGGATAAACAGCCTAAGGAATAACCAAAACCTGGATAAAGAGCCCAAAGAATTGCCAAAAATGGGATAAATAGCCCAAGGAATACCAAAAAGCAGGACAAACAGCCCAAAGAATTACCAAAAACAGGACAAACAGACTAAGGAATGACCAAAAACAGGATGAACAGCCCAAGGAATGACCAAAAATGGGATAAACAGCCCAAGGGATAACAAAAAACAGGACAAACAGCCCAAGGAATAAACAAAAACAGGACAAGCAGCCCAAGGAATATCAGAAACAGGACTAACAGCCCAAGGAATAACCAAAAACAGGATAAACAGCCTAAGGAATAACCAGAAACAGGATGAACAGCCCAAAGAACTACCAAAAACAGGATAAAGAGCTCAAGGAATAACCAAAGCCTGGATAAACAGCCTAAGGAATGACCAAAAACAGGATAAACAGCCCAAAGAATAACCAAAAACAGGGTAAATAGCCCCAGGAATGACCAAAAACAGGGTAAATAGCCCCAGGAATCACCAAAACCAGGATAAACAGCCCAAGGAATCACCAAAACCAGGATAAACAGCCCAAGGAATCACCAAAACCAGGATAAACAGCCCAAGAAATTGCCAAAAATGGGATAAATAGCCCAAGGAATACCAAAAACAGGACTAACAGCCTAAGGAATAACCAAAACCTGGATAAACAGGCCAAGGAATCACCAAAAACAGGATAAAGAGCCCAAGGAATAACCAAAAACAGCCCAAGGAATAACCAAAGCAGGATAAACAGTCTAAGGAATAACCAAAAACAGGACTAACAGCCCAAAGAATAAATAAAAATAGGATAAACAGCCCAAAGAATAACCAAAACCTGGATAAATAGCTCAAAGAATTACCAAAACCAGGATAAACAGCCCAAAGAATTACCAAAAACAGGACTAACAGCCTAAGGAATAACCAAAAACAGGACAAGCAGCCCAAGGAATGACCAAAGCCTGGATTCATCAGGACAAGGAGCCCAAGGAGCAGATAAAATCAGTGTTCAGCAGCCCAAGGAGGAGCCAAAAGGAGGATTCAGCAGAACTGAAAGCATCAGGAATAACCAAACCCAGGGGAAACAGCACAAAGCATAACCAAAACCAGGAAAAACAACCCAAGGAATAATAAAAATCAGGCTTGAGCAGAACTAGAAGCAATAGGAATTGCCAAAACTGGGATTCAACAGGACAAACTACCCAATTAATAACAAAAATCAGGACTGAACAGGTCTGAGAACACGAGTAATAACCAAAATTAGGATTGAGCAGCACAAATAGCCCCAGGAATAATCAAAACTATTCAAAAACTATAATCAAAAAAATATTCAACAGCATGAACAGCCCAAGGAGTAACCAAAATTAGGATTCAACAGGACAAAGTGCCCCAAGGAATAATAAAAATCAAGACTGAACAGGACTAGAAGCACAAGGAATAATCAAACCTGGGATTCAACAGGACAAACTGCCCAAGGAATAGCAAAAATCAGGACTGAACAGGTCTGAGAAGACAAGGAATTACAAAAATCAGGACTGAGCAGAACTAGAAGCACAAGGAATAGCCAAAATTGGGATTCAACAGGACAAAGTGCCCCAAGGAGTGACAAAAACCAGGACTGAACAGGTCTGAGAACACAAATAATAACAAAAATCAGGATTGAACAGGTCTGAGAAGACAAGAAGTAACAAAAATCAGGACTGAGCTGCACAAATAACCCAAGGAATAATCAAAATTGGGATTCAACAGGACAAACTGCCTCAAGGAATAACAAAAACCAGGATTGAACAGGTCTGAGAAGAAAAGGAGTAACAAAAATCAGGATTGAGCAGCACCAACAGCCCCAAGGAGAAATAAAAATCAGGACTGAGCAGCATCAATAGCCCAAGGAATAACCAAAGCCAGGACTGAACAGGTCTGAGAACACAAATAATAACAAAAATCAGGGTTGAGCAGCACAAACACCCCAAGGAATAACAAAAATCAGGACTGAGCAGCAAAAACAGCCTAAGGAATAACCAAAATTGGGATTCAACAGGACAAACTGCCCCAAGGAATAACAAAAACCAGGACTGAGCAGCACCAACACCCCAAGGAATAACAAAAACCAGGACTGAGCAGTACAAACAGCCCAAGGCATCACCACAGCCAGGCTCTGCTGTGCTCCCAGAGCAGGGATCAGCTCTGTGTGAAGCCCCTGAGTTTCCCAGGCGCTCAGAGCTGATTGTCCCCAGGCTGGGCAGTGTCCCCAGCTCCTCTCACCTATCTGAGGCCAACCAGCAGCTCCTGCAGCCTCAGCCCTGATCGGCAGCCAGGAGCTGCCTCTGCTCCTCCCTGAGCTAATCCCATTGCATAAGGCAGAGTGCAGCCATGCCACGAGGGCTCTGCTGGTCCTGACTGCAGCTTGGGCAGGAAAAAAACCCATCAGCACAGTGCCAGGGTCAGGTCTGGGCAGTTCCCTGAGCTTTGGGAAGAGTTCTGTCCTTCTGGATGAGTTTGGGGAGAGTTCTGTTCTTCTGGATGCAGTTTGGGAAGAGCTCTGTCCTTCTGGATGAGTTTGGGAAGAGTTCTGTCCTCCTGGATGCAGTTTGGGAAGAGAACCAACCCTCCTGGAAGCAGTTTGGGAAGAGTTCTCTCCTTCTGGGTGCAGTTTGGGCAGAAAAAAAACCATCCCCACAGTGCCAGGGTCAGCTCCGGGCAGTTCCCTGAGCTTTGGGAAGAGTTCTGTCCTTCTGGATGCAGAATAAACCCTCCCGGATTATTCCAGGGTTGTTTTCTAGCAAAAAATAGTTTTCCTAGCAGGAGTCAGGTGTCTGTTTTGCATATCCTGGCAGAGGGACAGAGGTTTGACACCCTGCAAACACCCTCAGAGCTCATTTTATCTTTGTTTGGGGTTGTTTTATTTATTTTCTCCGAACACAACCTGCTTTTCCCGGGTTGGTGTGACAGAGCCAGCCTGGCTGAGGCTCCCAAAGGGAACCCAATCTGCTTTTAGCAGGAAATAAGGAATATTTCTGCAGGATCCAGGCAGGTCCTGCCAGCTGGACGAGGCACAAGCCAGGCTCAAGCCCTGAACCCCAATTTTTGGGGTTCAACTCTAAATGAGAAGCAAAGAACCCACGGGAGCAGAGCCAAGGGTCAGCCCAGCAGGTTTGCCATAATCTCCATGATTTTCCAGCTTCCCAACATTCTCCCTCAGCTGGAACTGCAGAGAAACTCAGGAGAAACTGCTGAGAATCTCCAGCAAACCATTCCCCAAGAGAATTTCCATTTTCACCGTTTCGACCAACATTTTCAGTTTCTCTTCGGCAGGAAACGACCTGCTGGCACCCAAACATTCCCCCCCGAGCTGCTCCCACCCAGCAGCTCCTCCTGCCCACCCAGAAAGCCAGGAAGTGCCCAGGAGGAAGGAGCTGTGCTCCTTTTCTGCAGCAATGCCACTCCTCTTGCTGCTGGAGAGACAAACCTCCTCCTACCAGCCCAGCTGCTATTGGATTACACCCTCTGCAAACCAAACAGAGCTCTTTCCGGATCAAAAAAATCTCTTTTTTGGGTCAGTTGTCACTTTTTCCCCCAGCAGCCAGGTAGGACAGCAGTGAGCTGGAGGAGAATCCAGGGATTTCCCTCTGCCCAGCACATGGATTGACCTTTTCCAGGCTTTTCCAGAGGGTTTTTCCAGCTCCCCAGCCCTTCCAGGCTGAGTGGATTATCCCAGCCCGAGGTAACCCTGGGAATTCGGCAGGCAGGGAGCTTTTCCCCCGCAGCACCTCCCGCTCCGGGAAGCTGAGCACCACTTTCGTTTTCTCGCTCTGCTTTCCCCACCGAGGAAATGCCCTGCTGAGCAACGCCAGAGCTCCGGAATGCCAACACCCAGAATTCTGCTGCTCCAGCCCTGACTGGGCACCAAACTGTCCCCAAACCCTCGGGGACACCCCAGATCTAGGAGGAATAACCTAACCATTCCCAGGGACAGAGCCACGGGGAAAACAGGGCAAAAAAATCAGGAATATTCCCTTTAAAACATGGAAATATTTCCTTTTTCCTGCAGCCTCTCAAAGTCAAAGCATTTCCTCTTCTGTCCCTCCTTCAAGGAGCTCTGAAACTGAGGGATTGCAACACCCCGTGAGTCACCCACAGCAGCACCACCGAGCCAGTCGGGCTTTTCCCAGCATCCCTTCTTATATTTTTTAAGGTCCCACAGCAGCAAACTGGCAAGGCAGAGGGAAGAAATATCCTTCAGGATGATTCCAACCACTCTGGAAATCTTCCCTGGGTGTGTTTGAGCGTCATCAGCTCCCAAAGCCACCCTTTCCAAACCCCCTGAGCCCAGCAAAGCCACCGCGGGGTGACACTCAGTCACGGCAGTGTCACCCAAAAAACCACCCCAGCCCAGCAGCTTCTCTCTTCTGAGCTGGAATTCCATCATTCCAGGAGGGAATAAATGGATCATGATCCATCTCCAGGCCAGGGAGCAGTGCTGGGATGTCACCTTTGCACCAGGGCTGTGCAGAGCTGCCCAGAGCTCCAGATCCAGAGGGGATTTTGGGGTGACACCTTGGGGACATGCCCAGAGCACCCCAGGAACCTCGGATGACACTAAGTCACGGCCATGTCACCCAAAAAACCACCCCATCCCAGCAGCTTCTCCCTCCTGAGCTGGAATTCCATCACTCCAGGAGGGAATAAATGGATCCTGACCCATTTCAAGGCCAGCAGGGCACTGGTGGCATCTCCCAGTCCTGGGATGTCACCTTTGCAGCAGGGCTGTGCAGAGCTCCCCAGAGCTCCAGATCCAGAGGGGATTTTGGGGTGACACCTTGGGGACATGCCCAGAGCACCCCGGGAACCTCGTGCATCCCAACATTCCAGCCTTTCCATCCTGGAGTGGACACACCACCCCATCCCAGCAGCTTCTCCCTCCTGAGCTGGAATTCCATGGTTCCAGGAGGGAATAAATAGATCCTGACTCATCTCCCAGCGCAGGGAGAGCGCTGGGATGTCACCTTTGCAGCAGGGCTGTGCAGAGCTCCCCAGAGCTGCAGGACAGCTCCAGATCCAGAGGAGATTTTGGGGTGACACCTTGGGGACATGCCCAGTGCAACCCCAGCCCCAGGAACCTCGT
Organism: Lichenostomus cassidix; assembly: GCF_008360975.1. Classification (NCBI taxonomy): domain Eukaryota; kingdom Metazoa; phylum Chordata; class Aves; order Passeriformes; family Meliphagidae; genus Lichenostomus; species Lichenostomus cassidix. The sequence continues at coordinate 187,695 of NW_028147326.1, read as the reverse complement.
GCATCCCAACATTCCAGCCTTTCCATCCCAACACTCCTGACGCATTCCCACATTTCTCACAGCCTTCCCACACTCCCCCCTCTCCCCACACCCCGATTTCTCACACGCTTTCCTCCTTTGCTCCCCAACAACTCTTACACATCCCTTACACCCCAAAGCCCCGTGAACCTGCAGCACTCCTTGCACCCCAGCTGCTGACACACTTATCACTTTGCACCCCAACAGCACTTCACACACCCTTCCCACCTCCCCCTGCTTGCACCCTAAACCTCTTACAGATCCCTTTAACTGTCCCTTCCTTGTACCCTAAACCTCTTACACATCCCTTTAACTGTCCCTTCCTTGTACCCTAAAAACCCCTAACACACCCCTTACACGCTGTCCCCTCCTTGCACACTAAAACCTTTTACACACCCCTTTAACTGTCCCTTCCTTGTACCTTAAACCTCTTACACATCTCTTTTACTCTGTCCCTTCCCTGCACCCTAAAACCCCTAACACACCCCTTTAACTGTCCCTTCCTTGCACCCTAAACCTCTTACACATCCCTTAAAATCTCTCCCTTCCCTGCACCCTAAACCTCTTGCACACCCCTTACACTCTGTCCGTTCCTTACACACTAAAACCCCTAACACACCCCTTTAACTATCCCTTCCCTGCACACTAAACCCCTAACACATCCCTTACACTCTGTCCCTTCCTTGCACCCTAAACCTCTTGCACACCCCTTAAAATCTCTCCCTTCCCTGCACCCTAAAACTTCTTGCACACTTCTTACACTCTCTCCCTTCCTTACACCCTAAAAACCCCTTGCACACCCCTTTAACTCTCTCACTTCCCTGCACCCTAAAACCTCTTGCACATCCCTTTAACTGTCCCTTCCCTGCACCCTAAAACCTCTTGCACACCCCTTACACACTGCTTACACTCTGTCCCCTCCTTGCACCCTAAAAAATCCTTCAAACCCCCAATAATCTCTCTCCCCTTCGCACCCCCAGCACTCCAACAACCCTTCGGACACCTTCCCTCTCTCCCCGCTCCTCGCATCCCCACCAGCCCCTGGCACCCCAACACTTCTGCACCCCAAACCCCTTTGAACCTCCCACTCCCTGCACCCCAACACACCCCCTGCCCACCCCAACACACTGCCTACACCCCAACACACCCCCTGCACCCCACCAACTCCCCGCACCCCAACACTCCCCCTGCCCACCCCAACACACCCCCTGCACCCCAAACCCCCTAAACCTCCCACTGCCTGCACCCCAACACTCCCCACACCCCAACACACTCCCTGCACCCCAACACTCCCCCTGCCCACCCCAACACTCTCCCCGCACCCCAACACTCCCCCTGCCCACCCCAGCACCCCACTCGTGCCGTGGCGCTCCCCGCAGCATCCCCGCTGTCCCCCCGCTCCCCCCGGGCACACCTCCCCCGCCGCTCGCCGCCGCCGGCGCGCACCTTGACCGAGTCCACGGGGTACATGACCGTGTGCTCCATGATCCCCGCCACGGCCCCGGCCACCATGTGCGTGCCGAGCGCCGCGCCGCTGGGCAGGCTCTCGTACTCGTCACCCTCCATCAGCCCGGCCCCGGCGGCGGCGGCGGGGGGCCCGGGGCCCGGCGGGGCGGCGGCGCTGCCCGCCATGGCACAGCTCAGCTCCATCCGCCGCCACCGGGGGGACACCGGCGCGGGGACACCGCGGGGACACGGGCGCGGGGAGAGGGGCGCTGGGACCGCGCGGCGCCCCGGCCGCACTTTAAAGGCGCATGCCACGCCCACTCTGACCCCGCCGCCAATCAGCGCGGCGCGCTCTCATGGGCCTCACGGCGCGGGGGATGATTGACAGGAATTTTAATTAATAACAGACGAGCCGCCGCGCGATGCTTGGCTGTGATTGGCTGTGGAGGCGGAGGGGCGGGGCGTAGCCGTGAGGGGCGGGGCGTAGCCGTGAGGGGAGGCGCTGCTCCCGGAGCGCCGCTGAGGCGATCGCGGCCGCGGGGCTGGGCGTGTCGCTTTGGCTGGGAATGTCACTTGGGGCTGGAAATGTCACTCGGAGCGACAAGAGCAGTGTCACAGCCAGCCTGGGCAGCGAGCGAGGCTCTGCCGGAAGGGAGGAAGGTGTGCTGACCCCGTGGCGTGTGCCGCCGAGGGGAAGGAACTGCCGGAGGGGCTTTTAGTCCCTGGATTGATCCCTGGATGGTGACACGGCTGGGACAGCCGGGGTGTCACCTCTGGGTGTGTCCTGTGCAAGCTCACAGCCAGCCCACCTGCAGGGACAGGGACCCTCCTGGGACAAGCGGGGAGGGAGGTGAATATTGGAGATTCCGTGAGCAAAGGGCTGTTTTTCCCTGTAAGGTCCCCACATTGTCCCCATAGCAGCCCCAAATTGTCCCCAGAGCAGCCCCAAATTGTCCCCAAAACAGCCCCAAGTTGTCCCCAAAACACGAGCAGGACCAGCTCAGCTCCTGTGCCCAAAAGCAGGGTTCATTTGGGGTTCATTTGGGGTTCATTTGGGGTTCATTTGGGGTTTATTTGGGGTTTATTTGAGGTTTTCTGTGGGCTTGGAGGTGTCTCTGCACAAAGCTCTGTCCCCTCCTGTCACCTCTGCAGGGTGACACAGCCACTCCTTTCCTGGGCTCTGCCTCACCATGGGGGGAAAAAAATCATGGGAAAAAAAAAATCATCCAAGCTTGGGAAAGCTTCATGCCCTTCCCTGCAAAAGCTTTTTGGGAAGAGAGGATCCACAGCATCCACATCCCTGGCTGCAGATCGCTCTTTCCATCTCCCTGCTCCCCAAAAACCCTTCTCTTCCCTCAAATTTTATGTTATTTCCTTGTTCCACCCCAAAACCAACCGAAAGCAGGTGAATTTGGTGCTCTTTAGGAGAATGAGGCAAGGTTTTTGCAGCCCAGGGAACACTCCAGGCTTTAATTCCCTCCCTCTCCAAAGGATTATTTGGAATTCGACCTTGCAGGGAAGGGAAGGAGGTGTTGCACGAACTCCAATCAAGGTTAACCATTCCCCGTGATAATGCTGGGCAATTTATTGCTGCAGGGGCCTTGGGAAGGAGGAAAACCACCCTCGGAGCCTGAAAAAAGATCAGGAAAATAAAAGTTGAGGTGAGCAAATCCAGGTCGTGCTGTTCTTTCTTCTCCCTCTTTGCCATATTCATGCTGGGAAGTCTCTGTTCCCCGTGGGGAAAATAACAATACAGGGCAGCGTCACGCATGGGGATCACCCCTGATTGATTTTGGGGAGCTGGCAGTGCTTCCTGCTCCTGGAAAAACGCTGTTCCAGGAGGTGGGAGAGCTGCAGGTGACATCCCAGCCATCCCACCGTCCCCAGAGCAGCAAACCCCAACCTGAGAGTATAAAATTTAACCCAGGAATTGCTTCAATCTCCCCTTTCTTCCCCCCATCTTGCCCTCTGGAAGAAGCCATGGGATTCTCACACCTTTATTTCCTCGGGGAGAGATCTAATGTGTGCTGCTGACAGGGTTTGTTGGCTGTGTTTTCCCAATTAAATGGCATTTTTGGAGCTGGAGAGCCACACCCCTGTGATTCCAGCAGAGGATTGTGATCCCCAGCCACAAACCAGGAACAGGAATTTCCCTTTCTGGGATCCAAGGAGATCAAACTGACAGAGACACACTGCCCAGGATTGCTCCACAGGGTTTATCGAGGTTTTCTTCTCCCCAAGCAAGAACCAAGGGCACTTTAATCTCCTCCCCGTGCCTCTGGCAGGGCAGGGAAGGGAGGGGGAATTACAGTGTCACCTTAACGAGCCCTTTTCCCTGCAGCCTCAGCTCCTGCTCCCTGATAATGACCTGGACCAGGCTGGAATTCTCCTTCCAGGTAGGGCCAGGTTATATTTTAACCCTGCAGCAGTGCCATGAGGAATCCTTCCTGCTCAGGTGCCAAAGCAGAGGCTCAGCCTGAGGGGTTTTCCCCATATTCCTGGAGATGGGATGGGATTATCCGTGATTTGTGAGGAAAATGGGACAGAGAGGTTGTGGTTTGTGCTGCTGAGTGGGAAAAGCAGCAGCCTTGTGTCTCTTGGATGGTTTCCTGGCAAAGAGGAGTCATCCCTGGATAAAGGGAGCTCAGCTTGCCTTGGAAAGCTTCCTTGAAAAGATTCTTTGGAAAGCTTCCATGAAAAGATTCCTTGGAAAGATTCTCTTGGAAAGATTCTCTTGGAAAGATTCCTTGAAAAGATTTCCTTGAAAAGATTCCCTTGAAAAGATTTCCTTTGAAAGATTCCCTTGAAAAGATTCCCTTGAAAAGATTCCCTTGGAAAGCTTCCTTGAAAAGATTCCTTGGAAAGATTCCTTGAAAAGGTTCCTTGAAAAGGTTCCCTTGGAAAGATTCCTTGGAAAGCTTCCTTGAAAAGATTCCCTTGGAAAGATTCCCTTGGAAAGATTCCTTGGAAAGCTTCCTTGGAAAGATTCCCTTGGAAAGATTCCCTTGGAAAGATTTCCTTGAAAAGATTCCCTTGGAAAGCTTCCTTGAAAAGATTCCTTTGAAAAGGTTCCTTGAAAAGGTTCCCTTGGAAAGATTCCTTGGAAAGCTTCCTTGAAAAGATTCCCTTGGAAAGATTCCCTTGGAAAGATTCCTTGAAAAGATTCCCTTGGAAAGCTTCCTTGAAAAGATTCCTTGAAAAGATCCCTTGGAAAGATTCCCTTGGAAAGATTCCCTTGGAAAGATTCCCTTGGAAAGATTCCTTGGAAAGCTTCCTTGGAAAGATTCCCTTGGAAAGATTCCCTTGGAAAGATTTCCTTGAAAAGATTCCCTTGGAAAGATTCCCTTGGAAAGATTCCCTGGCTCTTCCCTTCCCCACCACTGCTCCCTGCATCCCACCCTGGATCTCCAGGGCATCCCTCAGGTGATCCCTGATCCCCAAATTCCATCGGAGCAGGGAAACAGGGAAGGGAAAAGCTCCTTGTGCTGCTGACAACACCTCTGGGCTGCAACAGCCTCGGCCTGGGAGTGTCCAGGGCCAGGCTGGAGTGACCTGGGACAGGGAAGGTGTCCCTGCCATGGCTGAGGTGGCACTGGATGGGATTTCCTCCCAACCCAAACCATTCCCTGGTTGTGTTTTCCCATCCCTCTGCAGCCCTGAACGTTGGGAGTCTGCTGGGCAGGAGGGACAGGACCCTGGGAATGGGAGGGACAGGACCCAGGGAATGGCTTCAGAGGGACAGGACCTAGGGAATGGGAGGGACAGGACCCAGGGAATGGGAGGGACAGGACCTAGGGAATGGGAGGGACAGGACCCAGGGAATGGGAGGGACAGGACCCAGGGAATGGGAGGGACAGGACCCAGGGAATGGCTTCAGAGGGACAGGACCTAGGGAATGGGAGGGACAGGACCCAGGGAATGGGAGGGACAGGACCTAGGGAATGGGAGGGACAGGACCCAGGGAATGGGAGGGACAGGACCCAGGGAATGGCTTCAGAGGGACAGAGAGCAGGATTTGATGGGATTTTGGGCAGGAATGAGGGTGGGGAGGGCTGAGATGGAATTCCCAGAGGAGCTGTGCCTCCCTGGAACTGCCCAAGGAGCACCCTGGGATGGTGGGAAGTGTCAGGACAGCACCTGGCTGAGCCTCAAGGTCCTCCCAACCCAAACCATCCCCAACTTTCAGCTCTCTCCCCCAACAAGTCCCTGCAGCATGTTCACCCACATTCCCTCCGTGCCAGCAGCCAAATGATGAATCACAGCCACCCAGCCTGGTCCAGCAGCGCCCAGCTCTGAGCCAGGAATTCCAGCAGAAAGCAGGAATGGCCAGCCACTGAAACACTCCAGCAGGAGGGTCCCTGCCTGGGCAGCACCTCCCTGCCCTCCCCAGCTGATAAGAGCAACCTGGAGCTCCTTATCAAACCCCTCAGTGGGCAGGAGGTGCCAAACCCAGGGGCTGCAGCACTCCTGATAAAGCAGGAGTGTCCAGCTGCGAGCTGAGCACCCACTTTGGGCTTTATCTCCACCACCCAGTGCCATCTATTTCTACTTTTTTCCCCTTTTCAAATCTACAAGTGGTCCAACAGCTGAGCAGCAGCTGGGTTTGGGAGGTTTTATCCTCCTCACCACCAGCACAGAGTGCCCTGGGAGCTGCCAAAGCCACCGAGCTGCAAATTAAAAGTTGGTTCATTTTTAATTGGCACGTTCAGCATCAGATAATTGTGTTTTTCTGCCCTGTCGGGGCGGTGAGGGGTTGGGATGGAATTCCCAGAGGAGCTGTGGCTGTCCCTGGATCCCTGAGGTGTCCCAGGGCAGGTTGGAGCAGCCTGGGACAGTGGGAGGTGTCCCTGCCATGGAGGATTTTAATGTCCTTCCATCCCAAACCATTCCAGGATTTTTAATGCAGAAAGGAAAAGCCACCATTTTATGGCATTTTATAAATGCTTTAGAAGAGGGATCAGAGCGAATGGAAGTGGTTCACTTGTTTTTAATCTTCTTTGCTGGAATTTTTTGTCCACACTGCCTTTTTTCCTCACAAATTTGTGTGCCAGATCCTTGTAGGAATGACAGTTTTCATGTGGGAAGCAATCCCCCATCCCACAAGACTGATCAGCCCCTTCCCAGCACATTCCAGCCCCTTAAAAACACTCAATCCCCCAAAATCCAAATTAAACAGCAAGGCTGGACTTCAATCCCAGCCCCATCCTGAGATCCAAGATCCCCTCAGCCTCAGGAGATCCCTGGAAAACGATCCAATTTGGATTTTCCTGCCCATCTGGCTGCATTGCCATGGGGAAACTGAGCTGCTTGCAAACCTGCTGTGTTCAATTTCCTTTTTATCTTTCTATTTGCAAACTCCGGGAGTAGAAACAAACAGCCTTGCGTTGGTTTTGGGATGGACTGACCCGATTTGGGGAGCACCAGGCCCTGGTGGGAAGGTGCTGCTGTTGGGATTGGGGTTGGAAAAGCAGGAAAACAGGAATTCCTGCTCTGCTACGAGCTCCACACTGGGATTAATGTGGGTTTTTTGGCCCCAAAAAGTGGTGGAGCCAATCAGAATGAAATAATTAGACCGAAACCGTGCAGGCAGAGCAGGATCATCCCCAGCTTTAACCACATTCCCTGAACTTTCCCCTTTTCCCTGAGTCACCACGGGGTTGGTTTCACTGCTGGCTTTTTGTGTAACATCACCACGGGCTGAGGTGAAGCCAGGGAGAACCACCAGAGAGAAAAGCAGACAGAACTGAGCCCTAATAAACCTCCAGGGGGTTAATCCAACCCCAAAACACCTCAAAATGGGAAAAAGCAGCTCTGCAGCTCCACCAGAACCAGGCTGGGATCTCCATCTTCCCCCAAACTCCGAGGGAAACTCCTGGAATTCGCTGGGTTTTCTCTCCAAACTCACACAACCTGACCTCATTCCCCCTCCCCGGGAGGCACGGCGAGAGGCAGTGCCTCCTGTGGGGAACTGAAGCTGCTTTGGGATTATTTCCTGCTCCTGAGTTGTTGGGTTTTTTCTTTCCCCAGCTCACCTTTCCGGTTTGAAGCCCTGGGGGAACTCGGGAAGGTGAACTGGAGGTGCTGCCAGCAGGGACTGGTGGCACTGGGATTGGGCTTGGAGCTCCTTTTGTCCTCCTGGATTTAATTCCAGCACTCAGCAAAATTAGAGCTGGAAAGGAGGGGGAAAACTGGGATTCAGGGAATGGGAATTTGGGGATGATAGAGAAGGATTTGGGGAGATCTCAGAGCCTTTCCAGGGTCTAAAGGAGCTCCAGGAGAGCTGCAGAGGGACTGGGGACAAGGGATGGGGACACAGGGAATGGAGACACACTGCCACAGGGCAGGGATGGATGGGATTTGGGAATTAGGAATTCCCAGAGGAGCTGTGGCTGCCCCTGGATCCCTGGAAGTGTCCCAGCCAGGTTGGGATAATCTGGGACAGTGGGAGATGTCAGGATTGGAACTGGATGAGCTTTAAGGTCCTTCCAGCCCAAACCATCCCAGAATTCCATAATCCTGCTCTGCCACTCATCCCTTGCATGCTCTCGGTCAAATCGGTTAATTCTGCTGGCTTTCACCACTGCTTCTGGGTAAATAAATGGCATTTAAAAGGGGATTAAAAGACGGCGAGGAGAAAAGGCTGCAACGGGAAATTCTTTTATTCCCCCCAAAGTCAGCACAGCTTTGGGAGCTCGGGACACTTCAGCTCTGAAATGGGCACGGGAGCCTTTTAGCAAATAAACCCAGAATTTTTCAGGAGGAAAATCCCACCGGGAAGAGAATCCAGCTGGGAGGAAGATCCCACTGGGAGGAAGATCCCACCGGGAGGAAAATCCCGCCGGGAGGAAAATCCCGCCGGGAGGAAAATCCCACCGGGAGGAAAATCCAGCCGGGAGGAAAATCCAGCCGGGAGGAAAATCCAGCCGGGAGAAAAATCCAGCCGGGTGGAAAATCCAGCCGGGAGGAAAATCCAGCCGGGAGGAAAATCCAGCCGGGAGGAAGATCCCGCCGGGAGGAAGATCCCACCGGGTGGAAAATCCTACCGGGAAGAAGATCCCACCGGGAGGAAGACACTCCAGCCTCCTCCCCACCCTCCCCACGGCTCGCTCTCTCCCCGCCATCAGCAGCTCCAGCCCCGGCTGCTGCTATCGGCTCCTCCCGGTGCCCCCCGATATGCCGGGGCGCGGTGTGGGGCGTGGGGCAGCCCAGATAGAGACCCCAAACCCCGCCGCGCCCCGCGGGGCACAGCGCAGGGCTTTCTGCTCGGAAAAAACCCAAATGCCGAGCGCCGCTGCGGCTCTTTCCCCGAGTCGCTCCATCGCGGTGTTCCCGGATTGTCCCGAATTGCTGCTGCAATTGGGGCGCAGAGGGATTTGGGGGTTGGGAAAACCCTTCCTGCATCCCCGGGATTCCAGCCGGAGCACAGCCGGGATGGTGCAGTGCCGCTGGATGAAATCATTCCCAACAATCCATATTCCCTCTGTCTCTTTTTTCTTTTCCTTCCCATTCTTTCCCTTATTCCTTTCATTTTGTCGTTCCCCTTTCCCTTGTTCCTTTCCTCTTATCTTTCCTCTTTCTTTATTCCTTTCCCTTATTCCTTTCCTTTTAACTTTCCCTTTTCCTTATTCCTTTCCCTTATTCCTTTTCTTTTATATTTCCTTTTTTCTTTCCCCTTTCCTTATTCACTTCCCCATTCCTTTTTCATTTCCCCTTTCCTTTCTCCTTTCCTTTATTCCTTCCTTTATTCCTTTCTCCTTTCCCTTATTCCTTTCCCTTATTCCCTTCCTTTTTCCTTTCTCCTTTCTTTCCCCTTTCCTTTCCCTTTTCCTTTCCCTTTTCCTTTCCTTTCCCCTTTCCTTTCCTTTCTCCTTTCTTTCCCCTTTCCTTTTTCTTTCTCCTTTCTTTCCCCTTTCCTTTTTCTTTCTCTTTTCCTTTCCTTTCCTTTCCTTTCCTTTCCTTTCCTTTCCTTTCCTTTCCTTTCCTTTCCTTTCCTTTCCTTTCCTTTCCTTTCCTTTCCTTTCCTTCCCTTCCCTTCCCTTCCCTTCCCTTCCCTTCCCTTCCCTTCCCTTCCCTTCCCTTTCCTTTCCTTTCCTTTCCTTTCCTTTCCTTTCCTTTCCTTTCCCTCCCCTCTCCCGGGATAATTCTCCACCCCAATCTCTCCCATTCCCGTTCCCACCGCAGCCGCACAGTTTCCCCCACAATCCCTGACTTTATTCCCATTATTTCCCCCTCAGCCCTGCAGGAGGAACTTTTCCCTTCCCGCTCCGCAGAGCGATCTCGGGGCAGCCAGTGCTGCCGCTCGGCGGTGAAAATCAGCAGTTTTCCCTTTCCCTGGGTAGTTTTTTCCTTAAAAAAAAATTTAAAAATTTAAAAAAATTAAAAACTAAAAATTAAAAAAATTAAAAAAGAAAAAAATTAAGATTTTAAAATTTAAAAACATTTAAAATTAAAAAAATTAAAAATTTAAAGACATTTAAAAATTTAAAAATTAAAAAATTAAAAAATTAAAAAATTTAAAAACATTTAAAAACTAAAAATGTAAAAATTAAATTTAAAAATTAAAAATTTAAAATTTAAAAATTTAAAAATTAAAAAATTAAAAATTTAAAAACGTTTAAAACTAAAAATTTAAAAATTTAAAATTAAAAAATTAAAAAATTAAAAATTAAAAAATTAAAAAATTAAAATTAAAAATTGAAAATTTAAAAATTTAAATTTGAAAATTAAAATTAAAAATTTAAACCAGATTAATATATTTATTCTTTCTATAATAAACATTTATAGATTCCTTACAGGTGCTACAACACCTCTGTATATTTATAATATATATTTCTGTATATTTATAATATATAATATATATGCTGCACATTTATAATAATACATTTCAAAGTATTGATAGCTATAAATTGAATATATTCCAAAGCGTTACAACATCCATAGCTATAAATTTATTCCAAAATATTGACACACTTATAGCTATAAATCGAATATATTCCAAAATATTGACACTCTTACAGGTACAAGTTTATTTCCAAATATTGACACACTTATAGGTATAAATTGAATATATTCCAAAATGTTGACACATAATTATAAATTCTGTATATATTCAAAAATATTGACACATAGCTATAAACGGAATATATTCCAAACTATCGACACATAGCTATAAATTCAATATGTATTCCAAAATATTGACGCATTTCTAGATCTAAGCTGAACAAATCACAAACTATTGACATGTTTAGAGCTCCCTGTTGGATATTTTCCAAAATATCGACACACTTACAGGTGTACATTTTATATATTCCAAAATATTGACATTAAATTTTTAGCTACGGATTTTATATATTCCTAGAAATTGGCATATCTGTATTTATATTTATATTTATATTTATATTTATATTTATAGTTTTTATTTTTATATATATTTATGTTTATATTTATATATTTATATTTATGTTTTTATTTTGTATATATTTATGTTTATATTTATATTTATATTTATATTTATATTTATATTTATATTTATGTTTTTTTTTTTTATATATACTTATGTTTATATTCATACTTATATTTATATTTCTACATTTATATTTATATTTTATTTATTTATTTATTTATTTTTATTCTTATTTGTATATTTATATTTATATTTATTTTTATTTTTATTCTTATTTGTATATTTATATTTATTTTTATTTTTATTCTTATTTGTCTATTTATATTTATATTTATTTTTATTCTTATTTGTATATTTATATTTATCTATTTGTATTTCTAGCCCTAAATTCCCATTTCTGCCGTTTCTATAGCGATTTTTGGCAGTTTTTACCTGCAGCTCACCTGGACCCGCCTGGCCACGCCCACTTCTCAATAACCACGCCCACTTTCCCCGTGACCACGCCTACTTTTCCATGACCACGCCCCTGGGGTATCCCCGCTGCGTCATGACGTCAGCGCGTGGCGCGTCACGTCCGGCGGCGCACCCGGAAGTGGCGGCGGGCCGGTTGCCATGGGGCAGCTGGGGAGGTGAAGTGAGAGAGAGAGAGAGAGAGAGAATGTCGGGATGGGAACGGGAACGGGGAATGGGGACGGGAATGGGAATGGGGATGGGATTGGGGACGGGGCTGTGCCAGGAGCCGCGGGGTTCGGGGACCCGCGGGGACTCAGCCGGGCCCGGCGGGTGGCGATGGCCGCGCGGCCTGCAGCAGCTCGCTGTGCTCAGCGCCCTTCCCGTCCCTCTGCCCGTCCCCATCGTGTCCCTGTCCCTGTCCCTGTCCCTGTCCCGCGCGCTGTGTCACCTGCTCGGTGCTTTCGTGGCACCGCGGGCGGGATTGCCCTCGGGGCGGGGCGGGAGGGAGGGACACAGTGACACCTCGGGGTGACATTCCTTTATTCCTTTATTTCTTCATTCCTTTCGGAATGTCGCTGCGGCTTTGTTGTGCCACCAGGCGGCACCTCGTGGGGACAGGCTGGGCAGGGACAGCAGAGTGCAGGGACACGGAATCCCGGGATAATCTGGGTGGGAAGGACCTCCAATCCCCTCCGGTGCCACCCCTGCCATGGCAGTGTCACCTCCCGCTGTCCCCAAGCCTGTCCAGCCTGGCCTTGGACACTGCAGGGATCCAGGGACAGCACACTCCTCCGGGAATTCCATCCCAACCCCTCTCCACTTCCACAGAGAAATTCTCACAGGGAAAAATTTCATTTTTCCCATTTTCCCAGGCAAAAATTCCCTCCACAACCCAACCTAATTCTCATTTTCCAGCTGAACCCACTTTGTATTTCCATATTTCCCAGCCTGGAGCCAACCCAGCCAGGATTCCACCCTGGGATCTCCCAGCTCTGAGCAAAGCTCTGCTTTCCCCCAGGAGCAGGGCAGGGATGGCTCGGGGAAGGTTGGATGTCCCTTGTCCCTGCGAGGTCACCGGCTGAGCCTCCAGCAGAGCTGCTGCTGCTGCTGCTCGTGTGCCTGAGAGCCCAAATGGGCAGGTGAGGATCACAAATTGGGGAAATGAGGATCCCAAATTGGGCAATTGAGGATCCTAAAATTGGGGAGATAGGGATCCCAAATTGGGAGGTGAGGATCCTAAAATTGGGAGATGAGGATCCCAAATTGGGCAGTGAGGATCCCAGATTGGGGGATGAGGATCCCAAATTGGGCAGGTGAGGATCCTAAATGGGCAGGTGAGGATCCTAAAATTGGGGAGGTGAGGATCCCAAAATGGGGGGTAAGGATCTGAATTTGGGGAAATGAGGATCCCAAATTGGGAGGTGAGGATCCCAAATTGGGCAGGTGAGGATCCCAAATTGGGGAGATAAGGATCCCAAATTGGGCAGGTAAGGATCCCAAATTGGGGGGTGAGGATCCCAAATTGGGCAGGTGAGGATCCCAGACTGGGGGGTGAGGATCCCAAATTGGGGAGATAAGGATCCCAAATTGGGAGGTGAGGATCTGAATTTGGGGAAATGAGGATCCCAAATTGGGAGGTGAGGATCCCAAATTGGCAGGTGAGGATCCTAAAACTGGGGAGATGAGGATCCCAAATTGGGCAGGTGAGGATCCCAAACTGGGGAAATGAGGATCCCAAATTGGGCAGGTGAAGATCCCAAATTGGGCAGTGAGGATCCCAAATTGGGGAGATGAGGATCCCAAATTGGGCAGGTGAGGATCCCAAATTGGGCAGGTGAGGATCCCAAATTGGGGAGGTGAGGATCCCAAATTGGCAGGTGAGGATCCCAAAGGAGCTGCAGGATTTTCTGGGATTTTTCCATGGTTTTTTGGGATCTCCAGGAGGGTTTTTTTTTTGGCTCTCCCAAGAGATTTTGGGGAATTTTTCCATGGTTTCTTTAGGCTCCCCACGAGATTTTGAAGCCCCCAAGGACACGACACCTCTGGCAATTCCCTGCCAGCAATTCCTCCTGCAGTTGTCACCCCCATCCATCCATCCCTCCATCCCTTCCTGACGATCCCCTCTGCATTCCAGGCTCAGCATCTCGTGCCTGCTGCCAGCCTGGTGGCACTTCAGCCTGTCCCCGCTGGGCTGCTCGCGCCTCCTGCACGGCTCCCCGCGGCAGCTGCTGCTGCTGGGCGCTCTGGCTGCCCTCGGGGCGCTGCTGCTCTGCTCCCTGCTGCTGCTCCGCGGGAAACACGGCCGCGACAGGAGCTGGCACAGGTCAGGGGACACGGGGACATGGGGGCGGAGGGACAGGGGGGCACAGGGGCACGGGGACACGGGGACACGGGGACAGAGGGACACGGGGACAGGGGGCACAGGGACACGGGGACAGAGGGACACGGGGACACGGGGCACAGGGGCACAGGGACACGGGGACAGAGGGGTGGAGGGACAGAGGGACACGGGGACAGAGGGACACGGGGACAGAGGGACACGGGGACAGAGGGACACGGGGACGGGGGCAGAGTGGAACAGGGACACGGGGACATGGGGACACGGGGGCGGAGGGACACGGGGATATGGGGACAGAGGGGCGGAGGGGCACAGGGACACGGGGACAGAGGGACAGGGGGACAGAGGGACAGAGGGGCAGAGGGACACAGGGATGGAAGGGCAGAGGGACACGGGGACAGAGGGACAGGGGGACACAGGGACAGAGAGGCAGAGGGACACAGGGGCAAAGGGGTGGAGGGACGCAGGGACAGAGGGACATGGGGACACAGGGACACAGGGGCGGAGGGGCAGAGTGGCACAGGGACACAGGGACGGAGGGGTGGAGGGACAGAGGGGCACAGGGACAGAGGGACACGGGCAGAGGGACAGAGGGACGGAGGGGCAGAGTGCCACAGGGACAGAGGGGCACAGGTCAGGGGGACACAGGGACAGAGAGGCGGAGGGGCACAGGGACAGAGGGGCACAGGGACAGAGGGACACAGGGACATGGGGACAGAGGGACATGGGGACACAGGGGCGGAGGGGCAGAGTGGCACAGGGACAGAGTGGCACAGGGACACAGGGACGGAGGGGTGGAGGGGCAGAGGGGCACAGGGACATGGGGACACAGGCAGAGGGACAGAGGGACGGAGGGGCAGAGTGCCACAGGGACAGAGGGGCACAGGTCAGGGGGACACAGGGACAGAGGGGCACAGGGACATGGGGACAGAGGGACAGAGGGACGGGAGTTCCACGGGGATGGGGAGGGGAGTGGTGGGGAAGGGGGAAGTGGAGGTTTGGGGGGAAAGAATTCCATGGAAAAGAGGGAAATGGAGCTTTGAGGGGAAGGAATTCCATGGAAAAGAGGGAGATGGAGCTTTGTGGGGGGGAAAGGATTCTGTGGGGAAGAGGGAAATGGAGGTTTGGGGGAAAGGAATTCTGGAAAAAAGAGGAAAATGGAGGTTTGTGGGGAAAGAATTCTGTGGGAAAGACGGAAATGGAGCTTTGCAGGGAAAGATTTATATAGAATAGAGGGAAATGGAGGTTTGTGGGGAAAGAATTCCATGGAAAAGAGGGAAATGGAGCTTTGGGGGAAAGAATTCTGTGGGAAAGAGGGAAATGGAGCTCGAGGGGGAAAGAGTTTTGTGGAAAAGAAAAAAATGGAGTTTTGGGGGGGGAAACGGGGAGACAATTCTGTGGAAAAGATGGAAATGGAGCTTTGAGGGGAAAGAATTCCATGGAAAAGAGGGAAATGGAGCTTTGAGGGGAAAGAATTCCATGGAAAAGAGGGAACTGGAGCTTTGAGGGGAAAGAATTCCATGGAAAAGAGGGAACTGGAGCTTTGAGGGGAAAGAATTCCATGGAAAAGAGGGAAATGGAGCTTTGAGGGGAAAGAATTCCATGGAAAAGAGGGAAATGGAGCTTTGAGGGGAAAGAATTCCATGGAAAAGAGGGAAATGGAGCTTTGAGGGGAAAGAATTCCGTGGAAAAGAATGAAATTTCCTAGAAATTCCATGGAAAAGAATTCCCAGAGGTGGCTGCCCCATCCCTGGAAGTGTCCAGGGCCAGGCTGGAGCCACCTGGGATGGTGGGAGGATTCCCTGAGGATGGGATTGGATAGGATTTAACATCCCTTCCCACCCACCTCATCCCAAAATCCTCTACAACCCATCATTCCCCCGATGGAAAACACCCAACTTCCAGTCTGATTTCACCCAAAACCCATCCTTCCACCCCCAAATTCCCTGCAGCAATCCCCATTTTCCCCCCAGATACCTGGCCAGGGTGACAGACACAGAAGCCACAGACACCAAGAACCCCAACCTGAACTATGGCATCGTGGTGGATTGTGGCAGCAGTGGCTCCAGGATCTTTGTGTACTGCTGGCCGAGGCACAACGGGAACCCCCACGACCTGCTGGACATCAGGCAGATGAGGGACAGCAGCAGGAAACCCGTGGTGATGAAAATCAAACCAGGTACTGGGGAAATAATGGGATTTCTCTGTGGTTTCCTCTCCTGACTGTGCTTTCTGCACTCCAGAGTGGCTGGATAGAGGATTTTTCCATCCTGGAATAGCTGCAGGTTTTTTGGGATTTGTTTGCAGGGAATTTTGGGGAGGTTAAAATCTGAAATAGGGCAGGAGGGAGAGATTTTTCCACGGATAAAAACCTCCTGGATATTAAACAGGTGAGGGAGAGCAGCATGAAACCCGTGGTGATGAAAATCAAACCAGGTACTGGGGAAATAATGGGATTTCTCTGTGATTTCCTCTTCTAGTTTTGCATTCTGCGCTGCAGAGTGGCTGGATAAAGGATTTTTCCTTCTTGTGACCATGGAGTGAATGATAGCAGGATTGGTTTCTTTGGGATTGGTTTGCAGGGAGTTTTGGGAAGATTAAAATCTGAAATAGGGCAGGAGGGAGAGGATTTTGTGTGGATAAAATCCTCCAGGATATCAGACAGATGAGGGACAGCAGCAGGAAACCCGTGGTGATGAAAATCAAACCAGGTACTGGGGAAATAATGGGATTTCTCTGTGATTTCCTCTCCTGACTGTGCTTTCTGCACTCCACAGTGTCTGGATAAAGGATATTTCCAGCTGCAGGTTTTTTGGGATTGGTTTGCAGGGAGTTTTGGGGAGGTTAAGTCTGAAATAGGGCAGGAAGGAGAGATTTTTCCAAACCTGCTGGATATTAAACAGATGAGGAACAGCAGCAGGAAACCCGTGGTGATGAAAATCAAACCAGGTACTGGGAAAATCAGTTCCATGTAGGAATTTCTCCATGATTTCCTCTCTAACTGTGCTTCTTGCTCTCCACAGTGTCTGGATAAAGGATATTTCCAGCTGCAGGTTTTTTGGGATTGGTTTGCAGGTGGTTTTGGGGAGGTTAAGTCTGAAATAGGGCAGGAGGGAGAGGATTTTGTGTGGATAAAAACCTCCTGGACATCAAACAGATGAATTATCTAAAGGAAGAGCAGCATCAAACCCTTGTGTTTGAGTTTTAGTGCTCTGTTATAATAATGAATATACTGATATTTTCAATCCCACGGAATGACCTCTCCCTAATCACAGTTTTCAGTTAACATTAACAGTAATTTTTTAATTAGCAGTGATTTTTTAATTAGCAGTAATTTTAAAATTAACACTCATTTCAATGACAATGTTTAATTTTCAATCCCAGGATCTCAGAGTTCACCAGCTCTCCCGACAAGCTCAGCGATTACATCTCTAACAATCATTTCAATTCCAATTTTTAATTTTTAATTTTAATTTTCAATCCCAGGGATCTCCGAGTTTGCCAGCTCTCCCGACAAGGTCAGCGATTACATTTCTAACACTCATTTCAATTCCAATTTTTAATTTTTAATAATTTTCAATCCCAGGAATTTCAGAGTTCACCAGCTCTCCCAACAAGCTCAGCGATTTCATCTCTAACAATCATTTCAATTCCAATTTTTAATTTTTAATTTTTAATTTTTTTTAATTTTCAATCCCAGGGATCTCAGAGTTCGCCAGCTCTCCCGACAAGGTCAATGATTACAACTCTAACAATCATTTCAATTCCCATTTTTAATTTTTAACTTTTAATTTTTAATCCTCAATCCCAGGGATCTCCGAGTTTGCCAGCTCTCCTGACAAGGTCAGTGATTACATCTCTAGCACTCATTTCAATGACAATTCTTAATTAATTTTTAATTTTTAACTTTTAATTTTAATTCCTGTTTCCCAGGGATCTCAGAGTTTGCCAGTTCTCCTGACAAGCTCAGCGATTACACCTCTAACAATCATTTCAATGACAATTTTCAATTTTTAATTTTTAATTTTTAATTCCTGTTTCCCCAGGGATCTCCAAGTTCGCCAGCTCTCCCGACAAGGTCAGTGATTACATCTCTAGCAATCATTTCAATTCCAATTTTTAATTTTTAATAATTTTCCATCCCAGGGATCTCCGAGTTCGCCAGCTCTCCCGACAAGGTCAACGATTACATCTCTAACACTCATTTCAATGACAATTTTTAATTAATTGTTAATTTTTAATAATTTTCAATCCCAGGGATCTCAGAGTTTGCCAGCTCTCCCGACAAGGTCAGCGATTACATCTCTAACAATCAATTTTAATTTTTAATTGTTAATTGTTAATTTTCAATCCCAGGGATCTCAGAGTTCGCCAGCTCTCCCGACAAGCTCAGCGATTACATCTCTAACCATCATTTCAATTCCAATTTTTAATTAATTTTGAATTTTTAATTTTAATTCCTGTTCCCCAGGGATCTCAGAGTTCGCCAGCTCTCCCGACAAGGTCAGTGATTATATCTCTAGCAATCATTTCAATGACAATTTTTAATTTTTAATAATTTTCAATCCCAGGGATCTCAGAGTTTGCCAGCTCTCCCGACAAGCTCAGCGATTACATCTCTAACACTCATTTCAATTCCAATTTTTAATTTTTAATTTTCAATTTTTAATTTTGAATTTTGAATTTTCAATCCCAGGGATCTCAGAGTTTGCCAACTCTCCCGACAAGGTCAGCGATTACATCTCTAACAGTCACTTCAATTCCAATTGTTAATTTTTAATTGTAAATTTTTAATTTTCAATCCCAGGAATTTCAGAGTTCGCCAGCTCTCCCGACAAGCTCAGCGATTTCATCTCTAACAATCATTTCAATTCCAATTTTTAATTGTTAATTTTTAATCCTCAATCCCAGGCATCTCCGAGTTCGCCAGCTCTCCCGACAAGGTCAGTGATTACATCTCTAGCAATCATTTCAATTCCAATTTTTAATTTTTAATTTTAATTTTCCATCCCAGGAATCTCAGAGTTTGCCAGCTCTCCCGACAAGGTCAGTGATTACATCTCTAGCAATCATTTCAATTCCAATTTTTAATTTTTAATTTTAATTTTCCATCCCAGGAATCTCAGAGTTTGCCAGCTCTCCCGACAAGGTCAGTGATTACATCTCTAGCAATCATTTCAATTCCAATTTTTAATTTTTAATTTTAATTTTCCATCCCAGGAATCTCAGAGTTTGCCAGCTCTCCCGACAAGGTCAGTGATTACATCTCCCCCCTGCTCACCTTCGCTGCCCAGCACGTCCCTCGCTCCAAGCACAAGGAAACTCCTCTCTACATCCTCTGCACGGCAGGCATGAGGATCCTGCCTGAAAGGTGAGCTCCTTCCCTTTTTTTGGGATTTCCAGCAGCAATCCTGGTGGGTTTAACCCTTTCCTGTGGGATTTCCCAGCCAGCAGAAAGCCATCCTGGAGGATCTGCTCACTGACATCCCAGTGCACTTCGATTTCCTCTTCTCAGATTCCCATGCTGAGGTGATCTCGGGGAAGCAGGAAGGTAGGTGGAGCTTGGGAAAGGAATATTTGGGATTTCCAGGGGATGCTTTGGGGTGGTTTTGTTGTTTTTGCCTTTAATCCCGGAGTGTGGGTTGGGTTAGGAGGTGCTGTGAGCTCCTGATTGGCTAAATGTTTGCTAATTAGCCTGGAAATTAAAATTCAGTTCATTTAATTTCAAATTCAGTTTCAAATTCAATTCAATTTCATGGAATTGATTCCATTTCCTCTGGCTTTGGGGAGGGAGGAATCTGGGAAATATTTGGGATTTCCAGGGGATGCTTTCGGGTGGTTTTGTTGTTTTTTTTCAATCCTTTAATCCCATTTTCCAATCCTACTTTGATTGAGAATCTTTAATCCCAGAGTGTGGGTTGGGTTAGGAGCTGCTGTGAGCTCCTGATTGGCCAAATATTTGCTAATTAGCCCTGAAAATTGAAATTCAATTCATTGAATTAGCCCTGGAAATTGAAATTCAATTCATTGAATTCATTCAATTTCAAATTCCAATTATTCAATTCAATTTCATGGAATTGAATCCTTTTCCTCTGGCTTTGGGGAGGATAAATCCCACCATTCCTGATGGAAGGAGTTTTGCAGGGTGAGATGATTCCTAAAGCAGAGAGATTTGGCTGTGATCACTAAAATCCCTTTAAAAGTTCATTTCCTTCATTTATTTCCTGAATTTTTTTACACATCAAACTGCCTTTAATTCCTTCAGTTAGGAGGAGTTGATGGTCAGGAATTTCTGATTTCTCAGGAATTCTCAATTTCTCAGGAATGTTTAACTCCTAAATTTATTAATAAAATAATTTATAAATATAATAATTTATTAAAATTAATATGATAATTTATTAATTAAATTTATTTATAAAATAAAACCCAGCGATAATCGATTTTAACTCCCATAGAACAAAATAAATTAAAATGTTGAAATTTGCTTTTAAATTGACAGTTCAGTGATTCCTGAAATACCCAAATGTGTTTTTTCTCCCCTGCAGGAGTCTATGCATGGATTGGGATCAACTTTGTCCTGGGCAGATTTGAACACACGGATGATGGTGAGGAATGGGGAATTGGGGCTTCAGCTGGGCAATTCTCACACATTCCCTGATTCCCAGCCATTTTCTCTGTTTCCTGGGGTTTTTTCCCTGATTCCTAGTCATTTTTCCCTGTTTTCTGGGGATTTTTCCCATGTTTCCAGTGAATTTTCCCCATTTCCCTAGAGAATGAGGCCATGATGGAAGTGCACATCATGGAAAAAGAGCCCAGGGATCCCATTTTCCCTCTCTCCCTGTTTCTCTGTGAATTTTCCCTGTATCCCAGTGATTTATCTGCATTTCCCAATGATTTTTCCCCATTTCCCAGTGATTTCTCCCTCTTTCCCAGTATTTTTTCCCTGTTTCCCACTATTTTTCCCATGTTTTCCCAGAGGCCGAGGCCGTGGTGGAGGTGCACATCCCAGGGAACAAGCCCAGGGATCCCATTGTCCCTCCCTGCCTGTATCCCAGCGATTTTCCCCTATTTCCCATTGATTTCTCCCTATTTCCCAATGATTTTTTCCCATTTACCAGTGATTTCTCCCTGTATCCCCGTGATTTCCCTCTGTTTCCCACTGATTTTTTGGTGTTTCCCATTGATTTTTTTTCCCCATTTCCTCGTGATTTTTCCCCGTTTCCCAATGATTTCTCCCCATTTCCCACTATTTTTCCCATGTTTTCCCAGAGGCTGAGGCCGTGGTGGAGGTGCACATCCCAGGAACGAGCCCAGGGATCCCATTTTCCCTCCCTGCCTGTTTCTCAGTGACTTCTCCCTATTTCCCATTGATTTTTCCCCATTTCCCACTGATTTCCCCCCATTTCCCAATATTTTTTCCCTGTTTCCCATTGATTTTTCCCCATTTCCTCGTGATTTTTCGCAGTTTCCCAGTAATTTTTCCGTTTCCCAGAGGATGAGGCCATGGTAGAAGTGCACATCCTGGAAAAAGAGCACAGGGATCCCATTTTCCCTCCCTGCCTGTGTCCTCATGATCCCTCCTTGTTCTCCAGTGATTTCTCCCTATTTCCCAGTGATTTTTTGGCATTTCACACTGATTTTTCGGTGTTTTCCAAGGATTTCTCCCTGTATCCCGCCAGGGATCCCATTTTCCTTCCCTGCCTGTTTCCCAGTGAATTCTCCCTGTATCCCAATGACTTTTCCCTTTTTCCCAGTGATTTTTCTGTTTCCCAGCAATTTCTCCCTATTTCCCATTGATTTTTCCCTGTTTCCCACTGATTTTCCCGTGTTTCCCAGAGGACAAGGCCGTGGTGGAGGTGCACATCCCAGGGAATGAGCCCAGGGATCCCATTGTCCCTCCCTCCCTCCCTATATCCCATTGATTTTTCCCCATTTCCCATTGATTTTTCCCCATTTCCCAGTGATTTTTCCCCATTTCCCATTGATTTCTCCCCATTTCCCAATGATTTTTCCCTACATCCCACTATTTTCCCATGTTTCCCCAGAGGCTGAGGCCGTGGTGGAGGTGCACATCCCAGGAAACAAGCCCAGGGATCCCATTGTCCCTCCCTGCCTGTATCCCAGCGATTTTCCCCTATTTCCCATTGATTTCTCCCTATTTCCCAATGATTTTTCCCCATTTCCCAGTGATTTCTCCCTGAATCCCAGTGATTTCCCTCTGTTTCCCACTGATTTTTTGGTGTTTCCCCGTGATTTTTCCCCCTTTCCCAATATTTTTTCCCCATTTCCCATTGATTTTTCCCTGTTTTCCCAGAGGCTGAGGCCGTGGTGGAGGTGCACATCCCAGGGAACGAGCCCAGGGATCCCATTTTCCCTCCCTGCCTGTATCCCATTGATTTCTCCCCATTTCCCATTGATTCCTCCCCATTTCCCATTGATTTCTCCCCATTTCCCAATGATTTTTCCCCATTTCCCATTATTTTTCCCATGTTTCCCCAGAGAACAAGGTCATGGTAGAAGAGCACATCCCAGGAAACGAGCCCAGGGATCCCATTTTCCCTCCCTGCCTGTATCCCAGTGATCTCTCCCTGTACCCCATTGATTTCTCCCCATTTCCTGATGATTTTTTCCCGATTTCCCACTATTTTCCCATGTTTTCCTAGAGGACAAGGCCATGGTGGAGGTGCACATCCCAGGGAACAAGCCCAGGGATCACATTTTCCCTCCCTGCCTGTATCCCAGCGATTTCTCCCTATTTCCCATTGATTTCTCCCTATTTCCCAATGATTTTTCCCCATTTCCCAGTGATTTCTCCCTGTATCCCCGTGATTTCCCTCTGTTTTCCACTGATTTTTTGGTGTTTCCCATTGATTTTTTCCCCATTTCCTCGTGATTTTTCCCCATTTCCCAATGATTTCTCCCCATTTCCCACTATTTTCCCATGTTTCCCCAGAGGCTGAGGCCATGGTGGAGGTGCACATCCCCGGGAACGAGCCCAGGGATCCCATTGTCCCTCCTTCCTGTTTCCCACTGATTTTTTGGTGTTTCCCATTGATTTTTTCCCATTTCCCAATGATTTCTCCCTATTTCCCAAGGATTTCTCCCTATTTCCCATTGATTTCTCCCCATTTCCCATTGATTTTTCCCCATTTCCCACTATTTTCCTATGTTTCCCCAGAGGCTGAGGCCGTGGTGGAGGTGCACATCCCCAGGAACGAGCCCAGGGATCCCACTGTCCCTCCCTGCCTATATCCCATTGATTTCTCCCCATTTCCCAATGAATTTTCCCCATTTCCCATTGATTTTTCCCCATTCCCAGTAATTTTTCCCTGTTTCCCCAGAGGCTGAGGCCGTGGTGGAGGTGCACATCCCCGGGAACGAGCCCAGGGATCCCATTTTCCGCAAGAGGACGGTGGGCATTCTGGACATGGGGGGAGTTTCCACCCAGATCGCCTACGAAGTCCCCAAAAGTGTAAGCTTTGCCTCCCCACAGCAGGTCATTATCCGTGCAATTCCCTCTTCCCCTCCTGGGGAATTGTTTTTAATGAGTTTTCCTTTCTTTTCCCCTCTGTTTGGAATCCTCCATCCCATCCCATTCCCCAAGAGAGAGACGATGGCAGCGCGAGCTCTGCACCAGCTAAGGCTTCCTTTGTGTTTTCTTCATCTCCATCCCTCCAAATCTGTCATTTGTTTTTAGTTTTTATTGTCTGTGTGTGTTTGGAGAAGTGTGAAACCCCTTAAATGTCCAAAATCTGCTTAAAAACCCCAAAATCTGTGGTGGTTCCTAGATAAAAAATCCCATTTAAATGACTTTTTCCCTTTAATTTTTGGGAGAAACAGAATTATAAATGTCATCAAATTGCTCTGTCCCAAAGTCTTAAATGGAACAGAAATTGCTCCAATTCCACTGAGTTCTGGAGCAATTCCTGGATTTTTCAAGCTGAGCTTCCCATGAAATTAATTGGGAATTCTCTAAAGGGAAAACAGGATCAAATCCCCGTGTTTGGCTCTTAGTTTTCTGTTATAATAATGGATATATTGATTTTTTTAAATCCCACAGAATGATTTTTCCTAATCACAGGTTTTAATTAACAGAAGGTGTGAGGAATAATTTGGGTTATTAAAAATCAGATCCAGTCAAAGATCAGCTGGGAATAGGGATGAAAATTCTGGCTGTGGGGTGGTTTTATTTGATCATAAATGGGTATAAAACTGGGATTTTGGTCGAGGAAACCTTCCTGGGAATCAGGATTGGGAGGAGGGAAGGGCTGGGAATCTGAAATTCCAAGATTTTCCTCTTTCTACAAAGTGTTTTTTTAAAAAATGCAGTGGGAGATGATCATTCCCAAGGAAAACTCCTCCGTTTTTTGCTCCCCGTGAAATAATCCTAATTTTTTCTAAACAAACAACATGGGAGATGAGGAAAAACTCAAATATATGGATTTAAAGAGCTGTAAAGCATTGGAAAATCCTGCCCAGGGCACTGTGGAACATCCAAAAAAACCATGGATGTGGATTGATGATCTCACAGATTTCTTAAAACCATTCTGTGGATCAACCCACGAGCGCAGGGCCAATTCAAACCCATCCAACACATCCCAAAAAATCCCTTTTTGGGATCTTCCTCACCCCTTTTCCCCCCTGCTTTCCCTGCAGGAGGAAGTGGCCAAGAACCTGCTGGCAGAGTTCAACCTGGGCTGTGATGCTCACCAGACTGAGCACATCTACAGGGTCTATGTGGCAACATTCCTGGGCTTTGGTGGGAATGCAGCTCGGCAGAGGTACCAGGAGAGCCTCTTCTCCAGCATCCTGCTCAGGAACAGGTAGCTGATGAATCCCTGGAAGTGGTCAGGGAGAGGGGAAGGTGGGAGGGGAAAGGTTGGGATGATCCTGGGTGGTGTGGGGAGAGGTTGAGGTGGTTTTTGGGGAAAGCGATGGGAAAGTCTGCAGGGGAATGAGGAGGATTTGTCCTCGGTACGAGGTGGAGTGGGTTCAGCTGGAAAATGGGAATTAGGTTGGGTTGGGAATTTTTCCCTGTGAAAATGGGGAGAATTTCTCTGTGAGGGTGCTGAGGGGCTGGGATGGAATTCCCAGAGGAGCTGTGGCTGCCCCTGGATCCCTGGAAATGTCCAAGGCCAGGCTGGAGCAGCCTGGGATGGTGGGAGATATCCCTGGAGTGACCCTGGGAATTTAAATGTCCTTCCCACCCAAACCAATGATTAACAAATGAATAATGACAACTACAATAAAAATTACAGCAATGAAATTTCCCACCATCAGTCTGAATTTCCTCCCATTCCCTGAGCAATCCCGAGGTTCTCCAGGTGAGGCTGCTCCTGCTGGAGCTGTTGGATATTCCATAACTGCTGGATATCCCTGAGCTGTTGGATATCCCTGAGCAGTTGGACATTCCCAATCTGTTGGATATCCCTGAGTTGTTGGATATTCCCGAACTGTTGGATATCCCATAACTGTTGGATATCCCTGAGTTATTGGATATCCCTGAGCAGTTGGATATTCCCAAACTGTTCCACATTCCCAAGCTGTTGCACATTCCTGATCTGTTGGGATATCCCTGAGCTGCTGGATATCCCATAACTGTTGAATATTCCCAAGCTCTTCCACATTCCCAGGCTGTTGGATATCCCTGATCTGTTGGACGTTCCCAAACTGTTCCACATTCCCAAGCTGTTGGGAATACCTGATCTGTTGCACATTCCCAAGCTGTTGGGATATTCCCAAGCTGTTGGACATTCCCAAGCTGCTGCAAATTCCCAAGCTGTTGGGATATCCCTGATCTGTTGGACATTCCCAAGCTGTTGGATATCCCTGAGCAGCTGGACATTCCCAAACTGTTGGACATTCCTGATCTGTTGGGATATCCCTGAGCTGCTGGATATCCCATAACTGCTGCACATTCCCAAGCAGTTGGGATATCCCTGATCTGTTGGACATTCCCAAGCTGTTGGATATCCCTGAGCTCTTGGATATCCCATAGCAGTTGCACATTCCCAAGCAGTTGGGATATCCCTGATCTGTTGGACATTCCCAAGCTGTTGGATATCCCTGAGCTCTTGGATATCCCATAGCAGTTGCACATTCCCAAGCAGTTGGGATATCCCTGATCTGTTGGACATTCCCAGGCTGTTGGATATCCCCAATCTGTTGCACATTCCCAAGCTGTTGGAATATCCCTGAGCTCTTGGATATCCCGTAGCAGTTGCACATTCCCAAGCAGTTGGGATATTCCCAATCTGTTCCACATTCCCAAGCTGTTCCACATTCCCAAGCAGTTGGATATCCCTGATCCCTTGGATTTCCCATAGCAGTTGCACATTCCCAAGCAGTTGGATATCCCTGATCCCTTGGATATCCCCGATCCGTTGCACATTCCCAAGCAGTTGGGATATCCCCGATCTGTTGCACATTCCCAAGCAGTTGGATATCCCCAATCTCTTCCCCATTCCCAATCAGTTCCCCATTCCCACCCCTCTCTCCCCTGTCCCCAGAGCCCTGGGCACTCAGACCGGCCTGAGCCGGGACTCTCCCCTGGCTGACCCCTGCCTGCCGCGGGACGCGCAGGACGAGCTGCAGCAGGACGGGCTGACGCTGCACCTGCGCGGCTCGGGGGACTTCCAGCAGTGCAGGGAGCTGCTGCAGCCCCTGCTGAACAAAACCAACGAGACGCAGACCTCGCTGAACGGCGTCTTCCAGCCGCCCCTGCACTTCCCCAGCAGCGAGTTCTACGGCTTCTCCGAGTTCTACTACTGCACCGAGGATGTGCTGCGCATGGGCGGCGAGTACAACGCCGCCAGGTTCCTCAGAGCTGCTAAGGTAAGGGAAAAGAGACATTTCTTAATTTAAAACGAGGAATTACAATGCTGCCAGGTTCCTCAGAGCTGCTAAGGTAGGGGAAAAGAGAGATTTCCTAATTTCAAACAAGGAGTTACAACGCGGCCAGGTTCCTCAGAGCTGCTAAGGTAAAAATAAAGAGAAATTTCTTAATTTGAAACGAGGAGTTACAGTGCTGAGAAGTTCCTCAGAGCTGCTAAGGTAAAAATAAAGAGAAATTTCTTAATTTGAAACGAGGAGTTAAAATGATGTCAAGTTCCTCAAAGCTGCTAAGGTAATGGTAAAAGAGAAATTTCTTTATTTGAAACAAGGAGTTACAACGCTGAGAAGGTTGTTAAAGCTGCTAAGGTAACAAAAAAAGGTTTCCCTAATTTCAAACAATGAATTACAATGCTGAGAAGTTCCTTAAAGCTGCTAAGGTAAAAATAAAGAGAAATTTCTTAATTTGAAACAAAGAGTTACAGTGCTGAGAAGTTCCCTAAAGCTGCTAAGGTAAAAATAAAGAGAAATTTCTTAATTTGAAACAAAGAGTTACAGTGCTGAGAAGTTCCTTGAAGCTGCTAAGGTAATGAAAAAAAAATTCCCTAATTTCAAACAAGGAATTACAATGCTGACAAGTTTGTTAAAGCTGCTAAGGTAACGAAAAAAGATCAATTTCCTGATTTAAAACAAGGAATTGCAATGCTGCCAAATTCATCAAAACTGCAAAGGTAAAAAAATCCCAAATTTCAAACAAGGAATTTCAATGCTGCCAAATTCACTAAAGCTGCAAAGGTAAAAGAAAAAGAGAAAAACGTTCCTAGTTTCAAACATTATTTTTTGTTATTTTTTGCCTTTTGCCAAAATTCCAAGCGTGGATCAAAATATCACCAGGAAATTCGGGATTTGCCTTTTTTCCATTGCAACCAGTTGTTATTTTTTGCCTTTTTCCAAAATTCCAAGCATGAATCCAAACATCACCACCAAATTCGGGATTTGCCTTATTTCCAGTCCAACCAGCTGTTATTTTTTTGCCTTTTCCCAAAATTCCAAGCATGGATCAAAATATCACCAGGAAATTTGGGATCTGCCTTATTTCCAGTGCAAGCAGCTTTTATTTTTTTGCCTTTTGCCAAAATTCCAAGCATGGATCCAAACATCACCATGAATTTTGGGATCTGCCTTATTTCCAGCCCAACCAGCTTTTATTTTTTTGCCTTTTCCCAAAATCCCAAGCACGAATCCAAACATCACCCCCAACTTCAGGCTCTGCCTTCTCCCCACCTGCTATTTTTTTGCCTTCTCCCATTTCAGACCACTTTCTCTGTAAGGATTCTCCTCCTCCAGGCAGAAACCAAACTGCAATAATCCCTTTTTCCCCATTTTCCTTTTGTTTTCCCCTGTTTTTTGCAGGATTACTGTGCCACGCGGTGGGCGGTGCTGCGGGAGCGCTTTGACCGCGGGCTGTACGCCTCCCACGCCGACCTGCACCGGCTCAAGTGAGAGTTTGTTGGGCAGCAAAGTCCTGCTGAGCTTCTGCCAGGGCTGGGCTGGTGTTTGGGGTTGTTGGGAGAGGGGAAATGGGAAAACTGTGGGGGTGGGCTGGGGGGGAGGGAAGGCTGGGCTGGGGTTGTGATGTGCTCTCTGAGTGATCCTGCTGTTCCTGATCCCATTATCCATGACTGATCCCGCTGTTCCTGGCTGATCCCACTGTTCCTGATCCCATTATCCCTGAGTGATCCCACTGTTCCTAACTGATCCCACTGTCCCTGACCCCATTATCCTTGACTGATCCCACTGTTCCTGGGTGATCCCACTGTCCCTGACTGATCCCACTGTTCCTGATCCCATTCTCTCTGACCCCATTATCTCTGGCTGATCCCACTCTCCCTGGCTAATCCCACTGTTGCTGATCCCACTAACCCTGGCTGATCCCATTATCCCTGGCTGATCCCACTGTTCCTGGTTGATCCCACTCTCCCTGACTGATCTCATTCTTCCTGACTGATCCCACTACTCCTGACCAATCACACTGTTCCTGACTGATCCCATTATCCCTGTCTGATCCCACTGTCCCTAATTGATCCCATTGTCCCTGACTGATCCCACTCTCCCTGACCCCATTATCCCTGGCTGATCCCATTATCCCTGGCTGATCCCATTATCCCTGACCGATCCCACGGTTCCTGACCCCATTATCTCTGGCTGATCCCACTCTCCCTGATCCCATTATTCCTGACCAATCCCACTGTTCTTGAGTGATCCCATTATTCCTGACTGATTCCACTGTTCCTGAGTGATCTCACTGTCCCTGACCCCATTATCCCTGACTGATCCTATTCTCCCTCCCTAACCCCATTATCCGTGACTGATCCCACTGTTCCTAACTGATCCCACTGTTCCTGACCCCATTATCCATGACTGATCCCACTGTTCCTGACTGATCCCACTGTTCCTGATCCCATTTTTCTTGGCTGATCGCACTCTCCCTGATCCCACTGTTCATGAGTGATCCCACTGTCCCTGACCCCATTATCCTTGACTGATCCTACTGTTCCTGGGTGATCCCACTGTCCCTGACTGATCCCATTGTTCCTAACTGATCCCACTGTTCCTGACCCCGTTATCTCTGGCTAATCCCACTCTCCCTGACTAATCCCACTGTTCCTGATCCCACTCTTCCCTGGATGACCCCGTTATCTCTGGCTGATCCCACTCTCCCTAACTGATCCCACTCTCCCTGACTGATCCCATTCTTCCTGACTGATCCCACTACTCCTGACCAATCCCACTGTCCCTGACTGATCCCATTGTTCCTGACTGACCCCATTATCCCTGTCTGATTCCACTCTCCCTGACCCCATTATCCCTGTCTGATTCCACTCTCCCTGACCCCATTATCCCTGATCCCACTGTTCCTGACCAATCCCACTCTCCCTGGCCCCACTCTCCCTGACTGACCCCACTCTCCCTGACCCCATTATCTCTGGCTGACCCCTCTCTCCCTGACAATCCCTCTCTCCCTGACAATCCCTCTCTCCCTGATCCCATTATCCTTGACCAATCCCACTCTCCCTGGCTGATCCCACTCTCCCTGACCCCATTATCTCTGGCTGACCCCACTCTCCTTGACCAATCCCACTCTCCCTGGCTGACTCCACTCTCCCTGATCCCATTCTCCCTGACAATCCCTCTCTCCCTGGCTGATCCCACTCTCCCTGATCCCATTATCCCTGACAATCCCTCTCTCCCTGACCCCATTATCCCTGGCTGACCCCACTCTCCTGACCCCACTGTCCCTGACAATCCCACTCTCCCTGATCCCATTCTCCCTGACCAATCCCACTCTCCCTGGCTGACCCCACTCTCCCTGATCCCATTATCCCTGACAATCCCTCTCTCCCTGACCCCATTATCCCTGGCTGACCCCATTATCCCTGACCAATCCCTCTCTCCCTGACCCTCTCTCCCCAGGTACCAATGTTTCAAGTCCGCCTGGATGTTTGAGGTTTTCCACCGCGGCTTCTCCTTCCCCGAGAGCTACAGCAGCCTCAAGACAGCGCTGCAGGTCTATGACAAGGAGGTGCAGTGGACCCTGGGAGCAATCCTCTACAGGACCCGCTTCCTGCCCCTCAGGTACCCCAAAAAACCCAGAAAAACGGGTTTTTTAGGGTTTAAAACCTCCCTTGATTTCCTTTTTCTTTTAGGAAAAGGGTGGGAGGGAGGAGGATTGGCAATGAGATCTTCCCATGGAATGGGAGACTTGTCTAGAGAAAGGGAGAAAAACTTCCCTTGAATGAGGGAGTTTTGTTCTAGGAAAAAAAATTGATGGCAGTTTTTCCCCTCCAACAATTTTGGGCAGGGAAATTGGGGAATTGCTCCCTCAACTTGTGGTTTTTAGGGTTGGAAGTTTCAAATCCCCTCCCACAATTTTAAGAGGGAATTTTGGGAAGGGAAATTTGGGAACTACTCCCTCAACTTGCAATTTTTAGAGTTAGGATTTGAGTTTTAGAAAAAACAAGTTCTGATTCCCATCCTGAGCCAAACCAGAAATCTCCATTGGAATTGGAGACTTCCCTAGGAAAAAGGAGAAAAAACTTCCTCTAGAATGAGGGAATTTTGTTCTAGGCAAAAAAATTGAAGGTGATTTTTCCCCTCCAACAATTTTGGGCAGGAGAATTTTGGACAGGGAAATTGGGGAACTACCCCCTCAACTTGCAGTTTTTGGGGTTAAAATCCTCTCCCACAATTTTGGGAAGAGGAATTTCAGGCAGGAAAATTCAGGAACTGCTCCCTCAACTTGCACCTTTTAGGGTTAAGATTCAAATTTTAAAAAACGAGATTTAACAAAACCCAGGCTCTAATTCCCACCCTACATCAAACCACCTCCAAAACCGCCAAAAAACCCCAAAATCCCCAAAAAACCCCCAAAAAACCCCAAAACCCCCCAAAAAACCCAAAACCCCAAAACCCCCCAAAAACCCCCAAAAGCCCCAAAGACCCCAAAACCCCAAAAACCCCCAAAGACCCCCAAAATCCCAAAACCCCCAAAAATCCCCAAAAGCCCCCAAAGACCCCCCAAAAATCCCCAAAAGGCCAAAACCCCAAAGGCCCAAAGGCCCCAAAGATCCCAGCCAAAAAGCCCCAAAAACCCAAAAATCCCCAAAATCCCCAAAAGCCCTAAAATCCCCAAAAAACCCTAAAATCCCCAAAAAACCCCAAAAATCCCAAAAAACCCCCAAAAGCCCTAAAATCCCCAAAAAAACCCAAAACCCCCAAATCCAAAGCCAAAATCCCTAAGATCCCCAAAACCCAAAATCCCCAAAAACCCCAAAACCCCCAAAGAGCCCCAAAGAGCCCTAAAAGATCTAACCAAAACCCCAAAAACCCCAAAAATCCCTAAAATCCCCAAAAAGCCCAAAGCCCCAAAAAAACCCTAAAATCCCCAAAACCCAAACCCAAAGCCCCCAAAATCCCCAAAACCCCAAACCCCCAAAACCTCCCTCTCCTCTCCCCCAGGGACATCCAGCAGGACAATTTCCGCGGCATCCACTCTCGCTGGAGGAGTTTCTCCTTCGTCTACAACCACTACCTGTTCCTGGCTTGCTTCCTGGTGGTTCTGCTCTCCATCCTGCTCTACCTGCTGCGCCTGCGCCGCATCCACCGCCGCCGCTGCCACTGCTCCTCCTCCCCTGCGCTCTGGGGGGAGCAGGGATTGCCTCCCCAAAAAATCCCAGCCCCTCTCTGAGCTTTTGGGATGGGGAACAGTCTGGATTTGGGACAGGGAGAGTGAAAAAAAAAAAAGCCATTTTTTGCCTCAGGGTTTCTTTGTTTTGATTTGATTTTTTTTTTTTTTTTTTTTTTTTTCCGTCCCCTTCGAAGGTGTTGGAGGAGGAGAATTTTGAGTTTGGGAAATCCAGGAGGATGGAGGGAAAAAGAAATGAGAGGGGGAAAAAAATGCCCAAAAAATGACTTTGCTGGGAATTTGGCACTTTGTGTGTGTTGGAGGTGAAGAGGAAGAGTGTGAATTCCAGCTTTGGGAAATGCTGGGAGGATGGAGGAAAAAAAAAGACTTTGCTGGGAATTTTGCACTTTGTGGAGGTGAAGAGTGTGAATTCCAGCTTTGGGAAGTTTCCAGCTTTGGGAAATGCTGGGAGGATGGAGAGAAAAAATGCCCAAAAAAAGACTTTGCTGGGAATTTTGCTCTTTGTGGAGATGAAGAGGAAGAGTTTGAATTCCAACTTTGGGAAATCCTGGGAGGAGGGAAAAAGAAATGACTTTGCCAGGAGGGAAAAAATGCCAAAAAAAAAGACTTTGCTGGGAATTTTGCACTTTGTGGAGGTGAAGAGGAAGAGTGTGAATTCCAGCTTTGGGAAATCCCAGGAGGATGGAGGGAAAAAAAATGACTTTGCTGGGAATTTTGCACTTCGTGGAGGTGAAGAGGAAGAGTGTGAATTCCAGCTTTGGGAAATCCTGGGAGAATGGAGGGAAAAAATGCCAAAAAATGACTTTGCTGGGAATTTGGCACTTTGTGTGTGTTGGAGGTGAAGAGGAAGAGTGTGAATTCCATCTTTGGGAAATCCTGGGAGAATAATCCTGGGAGAATGGAAGGAAAAAAATGCCCAAAAAATGACTTTGCTGGGAATTTTGCACTTTGTGAAGAGGTGAAAAGTGTGAATTCCAATTTTGGGAAATCCTGGAAGGATGGAGGGAAAAAATGCCCAAAAAAAGACTTTGCTGGGAATTTTACACTTTGTGAAGAGGTGAAAAGTGTGAATTCCAATTTTGGGAAATCCTGGGAGAATGGAGGAAAAAAAAATTACTTTGCCAGGAGGGAAAAAATGCCCCAAAAATGACTTTGCTGGGAATTTTGCACTTTGTGAAGAGGTGAAAAGTGTGAATTCCAGCTTTGGGAAATCCCAGGAGGATGGAGGAAAAAAAATGCCCAAAAAAAGACTTTGCTGGGAATTTTGCACTTCGTGGAGGTGAAGAGGAAGAGTGTGAATTCCAGCTTTGGGAAATCCTGGGAGAATAATCCTGGGAGAATGGAAGGAAAAAAATGCCCAAAAAATGACTTTGCTGGGAATTTTGCACTTTGTGAAGAGGTGAAAAGTGTGAATTCCAATTTTGGGAAATCCTGGGATGAGGAAGAACTGTGAGATTCTCCATCCAATTCCAGCATTGCTCTCCAAGCACAGAAACCTCCAAAAACCAGGAAAACTTCACCCGAATTTTAGGACAATTTCTGGGATTTTTTCCCCTCTGGAATCACTGAGATGGAGAAGGAAATTCCCTTTACATCCAAAGCTGAGCTTCCACCAAAAGCTGCTTCCATCATTCTCTTCCCTCCTTCCAGCTCCTCCTTTTTCCTGGGAATCTTCACCTTCCCAGTGCTTTTCAATCCCAAATTTCTGTTCCAAAAATCACCGAGAGACCTTTGAGGAGAGCTGGGGAAGGAGGGAGGAATGTGCACAGGGTCTTGCTGAGTCCTCTGATAATTTATGTTTTATTTAAAACTGTTGGTTTTACTTGAAAGTGATATTTGTCCGTGATTAAAAGTGGGATTTGTATGAAACCTCTGGGGTGTGGATATTTTATTAATATTATATATTATATTATATTATATTATATTATATTATATTATATTATAATAATCTGTTCTATTCTATTCCTATTCTATTCTATTTTCTATTTTATTCTAATCTATTTTATTCTATTTTATTTTCTATTCTATTCCTGCTCTATTCTACTCTATTCTACTCTATTCTATTCTATTCTATTCTATTCTATTCTATTCTATTCTATTTTCTATTTGTATTCTATTTTATTTTCTATTTCCATTCTATTCTATTTTCTATTTCTATTTTATTCTATTTTCTATTTCTATTTTATTCTATTTATTTTCTATTTCTATTCTATTTTATTTTCTATTTCTATTCTATTCTATTTTCTATTTCTATTTTATTTTATTTTCTATTTCTATTCTATTTTCTAATTCTATTCTATTTAATTTTCTATTTCTATTCTATTTTATTTTCTATTTCTATTCTATTCTATTCTATTCTATTCTATTCTATTCTATTCTATTCTATGCTATTCTATTCTATTTTCTATTTCTATTCTATTTTATTTTCTATTTCTATTCTATTTTATTTTCTATTTCTATTCTATTTTATTTTCTATTTCTATTCTATTTTCTATTTCTATTCTATTCTATTTATTCTATTCCATTCCATTCTATTCTACTCTATCCCATTTTATTCTATTTTATTCTATTTTATTCCATCATTTCTCCAACTGCCAAAACTTCCCACTCCTCTAAGAGTTGGGAATATGCTGGAAAAATGGGATATTTTCATTACTGGAGAACAGAATACATTGATCCCTTTTAAATCCTAATTAATCCAAAAATCAGGATATTTTAAATTATTTTATTGCCTGGTTTTGATGTATTTTCACCTTTGGACAGAGAATTTCTCCATATTTTTCCTCTTTTGAATTCCCAAAATTGGAATTCTGGTTGGTTATTTTTTTTTTAATTTCTCCATCTTTTTCCTCCTGTGAATTCCTTTGGAATTCCCAAAAAATTGGAATTCTGGTTGGTTATTTTTTTTTTAAATTTCTCCATATTTTTCCTCCTGTGAATTCTTTTTGAATTCCCAAAAAATTGGAATTCTGGTTGGTTATTTTTTTTTTTAATTTCTCCATATTTTTCCTCTTTTGAATTCCCCAAAAATTTGGAATTCTGGTTGGTTATTTTTTAAATTTCTCCATATTTTTTCTCCTGTGAATCCCTTTTGAATTCCCAAAAATTGGAATTCTGGTTGGTTATTTTTTTCTTATTTTCCTCCTGTGAATCCCTTTTGAATTCCCAAAAATTGGAATTCTTTTTTTTTTTTTAATTTCTCCATCTTTTTCCTCCTGTGAATTCCTTTTGAATTCCCAAAAATTGGTTATTTTTTTTTTAATTTCTCCATCTTTTTCCTCCTGTGAATTCCTTTTGAATTCCCAAAAATTGGAATTCTTTTTTCTTTTTTTTTAATTTCTCCATCTTTTTCCTCTTTTGAATTCTTTTTGAATTCCCAAAAATTGGTTATTTTTTTTTTAATTTTGCCATCTTTTTCCTCCTGTGAATTCCTTTGGAATTCCCAAAAATTTGGAATTCTGATTGCTTATTTTTTTTAAATTTCTCCATCTTTTTCCTCCTGTGAATTCCTTTGGAATTCCCAAAATTTGTTTTTTTTTTTTTAATTTCTCCATCTTTTTCCTCCTGTGAATTCCTTTGGAATTCCCAAAATTGGAATTCTGGTTGCTTTTTTTTTTTTTAATTTCTCCATCTTTTTCCTCCCAGTTTTTCCAACCCCAAGGATCTGCAGGATCCACCTGGCTAGAGGAGGAAGAAAATGGTGATTTTTTTTTTGTTTTTTTCCTGAGGAGAAAATTCAACCCAAATTATTCCTGCAGATCCTTTTTTCAGCTCTGCCTGGAGGAGAAAATCCCAAAGAATCCTTTGGATCTCTTTGGGAATGTGGATTTTTTGGGAATGTTGATTTTTTGGGAATGTTGATTTTTTGGGAATTTAGATCTCTTTGGGGACATTAATTTTTTGGGGAATGTGGATCTGTTTGAGAATATGGATCTCTTTGGGAATATTGATTTTTTTGGGAATATTGATCTCTGGGAATGTGGATCTCTTTAGGGACATTAATTTTTTGGGGAATGTGGATCTTTGGGAATGTTAATTTTTTGGGAATATTGATCTCTTTGGGAATATTACTTTGGGAATGTGGAGCTCTTTGGGAATATTGATTTTTTGGGAATATGGATCTGTTCAGGAATATTGATTTTTTGGGAATATTGACTTTTTGGGAGCATTAATTTTTTTGGAAATATGGATATCTTTGGGAATGTGGATCTCTTTGGGAATGTTAATTTTTTGGGAATATTGATCTCTGGGAATACTGATTTTTTGGGGAATGTGGATCTCTTTGGGAATGTGGATCTCTTTGGGGACATTAATTTTTTTGGGAATATTAATCTCTTTGGGAATATTGATTTTTTGGGGAATGTGGATCTTTTTGGGAATGTTAATTTTTTGGGGAATATTGATCTCTTTGGGAATATTACTTTGGGAATGTGGATCTCTTTGAGAATATTGACTTTTTTGGGAATATTGATCTCTAGGAATGTGGATCTCTTTGGGAATGTTAATTTTTTTAGGAATTTGGATCTCTTTGGGAACATTAATTTTTTGGGGAATGTGGATCTCTTTGGGAATATTGATCTCTTTGGGAATGTGGATCTCTTTGGGAATATTTTATTTTTTGGGGAATGTGGATCTGTTTGGGGATATTGATTTTTTTGGGAATGTGGATCTCTTTGGGAATGTTAATTTTTTTGGGAATGTGGATCTTTGGGAATATTGATTTTTTTTTTGGGAATATTGATCTCTGGGAATGTGGATCTGTTTGGGAATATTGATTTTTTGGGGAATGTGACTCTCTTTGGGAAGCAATTTTTTGGGAATTTAGATCTCTTTGGGAATATTGATTTTTTGGGGAATGTGACTCTCTTTGGGAATATTGATTTGTTTGGAAATATTGATCTCTTTGGGAATGTGGATCTCTTTGGGAACATTAATTTTTTTGGGAATGTGAATCTCTTTGGGAATGTGGATCTTTTTGGGAACATTGATCTCTGGGAATATTGATCTCTTAGGGAACAATAATTTTTTTGGGAATGTGGATCTCTTTGGGAATATTCTATTTTTTTGTGTTTCCTGCACTCCCAAAGTTTATTTTCCTTCTCCTGCTCCTTTTTCCAGAACCTTTAGGGACAGAGAAGAGCAGGACAGAGGATCAATCCCAAAATTTGCATGCAGAAAACTCCCTAAAAATGTCCCCAACTGGCAGAACTGAGGAAGGAAATGCACAGGGAATGACAGAGAGGTGACACTGCGGGCAGCAGCCTCGGGAACAAAAGGCTTTGGGGACAAGGGGACACTGGCTGGCAGCGCCGCGGTGCCGTTTGGGGCGGGGACACCTCGTCCTGGTGGGGACATTGTTGTCCCCAAGGTCCCATTGTTGTCCCCGAGGTCCCATTGTTGTCCCCGAGGTCCCATTGTTGTCCCCAAGGTCCCATTGTTGTCCCCAAAAGGTCCCATTGTTGCTATCAAATAACGCATGAAGCTCCTGGAGAGCGGGAAGGAGGCTGGGGGGACTCGTGGTGTCCCTGTCCCCTCCCTGGGTCCCTGTCCCTGTCCTTGTCCCCTGCCTGGGTCTTTGTCCCCTGTCCCTGTCCCCTCCCTGAGTCTCTGTCCCCTGTACTTGTCCCCTCCCTGCATCCCTGTCCCTCTGTCCCTTGTCCCTTGTCCCCTTTCCCTGTCCCCTTTCCCTGTCCCTCTGTCCCTGTCCCTTGTCCCTTGTCCCTTTTCCCTTTTCCCTTTTCCCTTTTCCCTGTCCCTCTGTCCCTTGTCCCTTGTCCCTTGTCCCCTTTCCCTGTCCCTTGTCCCTTGTCCCTGTCCCTCTGTCCCTTGTCCCTGTCCCTTGTCCCTTGTCCCTTGTCCCTTGTCCCTGTCCCTTTTCCTTGTCCCTTGTCCCTTGTCCCTTGTCCCTTGTCCCTGTCCCTTTTCCTTGTCCCTTGTCCCTTGTCCCTGTCCCTTTTCCCTGTCCCTTTTCCCTGTCCCTGTCCCTTTTCCCTTGTCCCTTTTCCCTTGTCCCTTGTCCCTTGTCCCTTGTCCCTTGTCCCTGTCCCTTGTCCCTGTCCCTTTTCCCTTGTCCCTTGTCCCTTGTCCCTTGTCCCCTTTCCCTGTCCCTTGTCCCTGTCCCTGTCCCTGTCCCTGTCCCTTGTCCCTGTCCCTGCTCGCCACAGGGAATCAGCAAACCCAGAGATTCCCTAAAAGCTGAGGAGGGATTTGGGATTCCCTGGCAGTGAAAAACTCCAGGGTGATGTTCCTGATCATCCTCCCCCTTGTCCCTTTTCCCTGGATGAGCTTTTCCCAAAATCCATCCCGAGGGAGAGGAGAATTCCCTGCAGTTCCTAATCATCCTCTCCCTTTTCCCTTTTTTCCCCTTTTCCCCCCTTTTCTCCCTTTTCCCTGGATGAGGTTTTCCCAAAATCCATCCGGAGAGAGAGGAGAATTCCCTACAATACCTAATCATCCTCCCACTTTTCCCACCTGATCCTGATCCGTTCCTCACCTTCCCCCTTTTCCTTGGATTTCCCATAATCCATCCCGAAGGAGTGGAGAATTCCCTGAAGTTCCTGACCATCCTTTCCCTTTTCCCTTTTTTTCCTTTTCTTTCCCCTTTTTTCCCCCTTTTCCCCCCTTTTTTTTCTCCTTTTTTCCCCTTTTTTTCCCCTTTTTTTCCCCCCTTTTTCCCTTTTCCCTGGATGGGGTTTTCCCAAAATCCATCCCGAGTGAGAGGAGGATTCCCTACAGTTCCTAATCATCCTCTCCCTTTTCCCTTTTCCCTTTTCCCCCTTTTTTTTTCCTTTTCCCTGGATGAGGTTTTCCCAAAATCCATCCCGAGAGAGTGGAGGATTCCCTGCAGTTCCTGACCATCCTTTCCCTTTTCCCCTTTTTCCCTTTTTTCCCTTTTTTCCCCTTTTTCCCCTTTTTTCCCTCTCCCCCCCCCTTTTCCCCATTTTTTGTTCCCCTTTCTTCCCCCTTTTTCCCCCTTTTTTCCCCCTTTTTCCCTTTTCCCCCCCTTTTCTTCTCCTTTTCCCTTTCCCCTTTTCCTTTTCCCCTTTTCCCTTTTTTTCCCCTTTTTCTTCTTTTTTTCCCCTTTTCTTTCCCTTTTCCCCCCCTTTTTCCCCTTTTCTCCCTCTTTTCCCCCTTTTTTCCCAAACTCCACCCCGCTGGAGAGCAGCATTCCCTGCTTTCCCTGCTCCCATCCCTGCACAGCTCCCTTTGGAAAAAGTTTTTGCCACCTAGTGGGAAAGGCTGAGAATCCTCCAGGACTTTTATCCCATGGGAAAAATGCAAACCTCACCCCTCATTCCCAGATTTTCTGTGGGATCAGAACTGCCGTCGCGAAATTTCTCCCTTTTCCTGAGAAATTCACTCTCCTCGTGGGTTTTTTTCAAGGAAAATAAATCCATTTTTCCATCAGGAATCCATCTGGGAAAGGATGTGGCTCAGCCTGTGGTGCTTCCTGCTTTTTGTCAGGATATTCCTGGGGGAATTCACCTTTCCAAGCCCTGATTCCTTCCTGAGGAATCCCAGATTGGGAATATTGGGAATTGCCTTGTTTGGGGATTTTACTTGTTCTAAAAAATCCAGGAATTCCAGATTGAGAACATTTGGAATTGCCTTGTTTTGGGATTTTCCTTATTCCAGGAAATCCAAGAATTCGAGATTTGGAACATTGGGAATTGCCTTGTTTTGGGGTTTTTACTTGTTCTGGGAAATCCAGAAATTCCAGATTGGGAATTGCCTGTTTTGGGGTTTTCCTTGTCCTAGGAAATCCAGGAATTCCAGATTGGGAACATTGGGAATTGCCTTGTTTTGGGATTTTCCTTGTTCTAAAAAATCCAGAAATCCCAGATTTGGAACATTGGGAATTGCCTTGTTTGGGGTTTTTCCCTGTTCTGGGAAATCCAGGAATTCCAGATTGGGAATTGCCTGTTTTGGGGTTTTCCTTGTCCTTGGAAATACAGGAATTCTACATTTGGGACATTGGGAATTGCCTGGTTTTGGGGTTTTTCCTTATTCCAGGAAATCCAGGAATTCCAGATTGTGAATTGCCTTGTTTGGGTTTTTCCTTGTTGTAGGAAATCCAGGAATTCGAGATTTGGAACATTGGGAATTGCCTTGTTTGGGGTTTTCCTTGTTCTAGGAAATCCAGAAATTCCAGATTGGGAATTGCCTTTTTTGGGGTTTTCCCTTGTTCTAGGAAATCCAGGAATTCCAGATTTGGAACATTGGGAATTGGCTTGTTTGGGGATTTTTCCTTGTTCTAGGAAATCCAGGAATTCCAGATTGGGAATTGCCTTGTTTGGGGATTTTCCTTATTCTGGAAAATCCAGGAATTCCAGATTGGGAACATTGGGAATTGCCTTGTTTGGGATTTTCCTTGTTCTGGGAAATCCAGGAATTCCAGATTGGGAACATTGGGAATTGCCTTGTTTGGGGTTTTTCCCTGTTCTGGGAAATTCAGGAATTCCAGATTGGGAAAATTGGGAATTGCCTTGTTTGGGATTTTCCTTGTCCTTGGAAATACAGGAATTCCAGATTTGGGACATTGGGAATTGCCTTGTTTGGGGTTTTTCCTTGTTCTAGGAAATCCAGGAATCCCAGATTGGGAATTGCCTTGTTTGGGGTTTTTCCTTATTCCAGGAAATCCAGGAATTCCAGATTGGGAATTGCCTTGTTTGGGGTTTTCCCTTGTTCTAAAAAATCCAGGAATTCCAGATTGGGAACATTGGGAATTGCCTTGTTTGGGGTTTTCCTTGTTGCAGAAAATCCAGGAATCCCAGATTGGGAATTGCCTGTTTTGGGGTTTTCCTTGTTCTGGGAAATCCAGGAATTCCAGATTGGGAACATTGGGAATTGCCTTGTTTGGGATTTTCCTTATTCCAGGAAATCCAGGAATTCCAGATTGGGAATTGCCTTGTTTGGGGTTTTTCCTTGTTCTAGGAAATCCAGGAATCCCAGATTGGAATTGCCTTGTTTGGGGTTTTCCTTCTTCTGGGAAATCCAGGAATTCCAGATTGGGAACATTGGGAATTGCCTTGTTTGGGGTTTTTCCCTGTTCTGGGAAATCCAGGAATCCCAGATTGGGAATTGCCTGTTTTGGGGTTTTCCTTGTCCTTGGAAATACAGGAATTCTACATTTGGGACATTGGGAATTGCTTTGTTTGGGGTTTTTCATTGTTCTGGGAAATCCAGGAATTCCAGATTTGGAACATTGGGAATTGCCTTGTTTGGGGTTTTCCTTGTCCTTGGAAATCCAGGAATTCCACATTTGGGACATTGGGAATTGCCTGGTTTTGGGGTTTTTCCTTATTCCAGGAAATCCAGGAATTCCAGATTGGGAATTGCCTTGTTTGGGTTTTTCCTTGTTGTAGGAAATCCAGGAATTCGAGATTTGGAACATTGGGAATTGCCTGGTTTTGGGGTTTTTCCTTATTCCAGGAAATCCAGGAATTCCAGATTGGGAATTGCCTTGTTTGGGTTTTTCCTTGTTGTAGGAAATCCAGGAATTCGAGATTTGGAACATTGGGAATTGCCTTGTTTGGGGTTTTCCTTGTTCTAGGAAATCCAGAAATTCCAGATTGGGAATTGCCTTTTTTGGGGTTTTCCCTTGTTCTAGGAAATCCAGGAATTCCAGATTTGGAACATTGGGAATTGGCTTGTTTGGGGATTTTTCCTTGTTCTAGGAAATCCAGGAATTCCCATTCCATGGCACATTCCAGTCCTTTTCCTGCAAGGTTGAGGAGGGAAATCAAAAATTGGATTTTTCTGGGAATGAGCTGCTCTGGGATGGGAAGGAAAAACCATCCTGGAATTCCTGTTTCTGCCAGGGAAATGTTCTGCTGGGAGGATTTCCTTGAAATTTGGGATTTTTTTGGGTTTTTTTTTTTTGGTTATGAGATTTCCCATAGGTTTGGTTACCCAGCTGGAATTTTGGGATTTTATCCCTGCCCTGGAATTTTGGGATTTTTTCCCTGCCCTGGCAGGGATGAAATTAGATTATTTTAAGGCTTTTCCAACCCAAATCATTCCCTGATTTTTAAACTGGAGAAATTCCCACATGGATTAAAACACACAAAAAAATTCCTTTTGGGGTGGAATTATGGATTTTTCTCTCCGGAATCATTGGGATTCCATCCAGGATTTGCCTCTTTAATTCCCACTGGGTGCGAAAACATCCACGTGTCCCCAAAATTCCTACAGAACCCCCAAATCCCTCTGGTTTTTTGGGATTTCCAGGATCAGGGAGCAGTTTTTAGGGCTCTGGGAGGATTTGCTCCCGGAATTGGGAATTGGAGAGGTCGAGTCGCCCCAGGGAATCTCCGAGGTGCAAACAGGAGGATTTTGGGAGGCAAATCCCAAAGAACTGCAAATTAGGGACATTACAGCAGCCAACGGCCCGTGCCGAATTTTTGGGAGCAGGGAGCGTGACTGGGGCTGGGCAGAGCCCAGGAATGGAAAAGGACCTGGAATGGGGCTGGGAGGGAGGGAAGG
Organism: Lichenostomus cassidix; assembly: GCF_008360975.1. Taxonomy (NCBI): domain Eukaryota; kingdom Metazoa; phylum Chordata; class Aves; order Passeriformes; family Meliphagidae; genus Lichenostomus; species Lichenostomus cassidix. The sequence continues at coordinate 145,515 of NW_028147326.1, read as the reverse complement.
GATGGATTGGGCTGGAAATGGGGTTTGGAGTGGGAATTTGGGGGAAAAATCCATGGGGATGCTGAAAATTGGAGCGTGACTGGGGCTGGGCAGAGCCCAGGAATGGAAAAGGACCTGGAATGGGGTTGGGAGAGAGGGAAGGGATGGATTAGGCTGGAAATGGGGTTTGGATTGGGTTGGGTTGGGAATTTGGGGGAAAATCCAAGGGGATGTTGAAAATCGGAGTGTGACTGGGGCTGGGCAGAACCCAGGAGTGTCCTGGGGCAGGAAAATCCACCTGGAGGACCTGGAATGGGGTTGGGAGAGAGGGAAGGGATGGATTGGGCTGGAAATGGGGCTTGGATTGGGATTGGATTGGGATTTTGGGGGGAAATCCAAGGGGATGCTGAAAATCGGAGTGTGACTGGGACTGGGCAGAACCCAGGAGTATCCTGAGGCAGGAAAAGTCATGGAAGAAGGGATGGAATGGGATTGGGAGAGAGGGAAGGGATGGATTGGTCTGGAAATGGGGTTTGGATTGGGTTGGGTTGGGATTTTGGGGGAAAAATCCATGTGTAAAATCAACAGATGCTGAAAATCGGAGTGTGACTGGGGCTGGGCAGAGCCCAGGAATGGCCTGAGACAGGAAAAGGACCTGGAATGGGGCTGGGAGAGAGGGAAGGGATGGATTGGGCTGGAAATGGGGCTTGGATTGGGATTGGAGTGGGATTGGTTTGGGATTTTGGGGGGAAAATCCATGGGGATGCTGAAAATCGGAGTGTGACTGGGATTGGGCAGAGCCCAGGAGTGTCCTGAGGCAGGAAAAGTCATGGAAGAAGGGATGGAATGGGATTGGGAGAGAGGGAAGGGATGGATTCACCTGGAACTGGGGTTTGGATTGGGGTTGGAGTGGGGTTTTGGGGAAAAATCTATGTGTAAAATCAGTGGATGCTGAAAGTCGGAGCGTGACTGGGGCTGGGCAGAGCCCAGGAATGGCCTGAGGGCTGGAAAAGGACCTGGAATGGGGTTGGGAGAGAGGGAATGGGATGGATTGGGCTGGAAATGGGGTTTGGATTGGGATTGGAGTGGGAATTTGGGGGGAAATCCATGGGGATGCTGAAAATTGGAGTGTGACTTGGGCTGGGCAGAGCCCAGGAATGTTCTGTCCCGAGGGCAAGAAAATCATGGAAGAAAGGATGGGAACTGGAATGGGGCTGGGAGAGAGGGAAGGGATGGATTCACCTGGAAATGGGGTTTGGATTGGGATTGGAGTGGGATTGGAGTGGGATTGGGTTGGGAATTTGGGGGAAAATCCATGGGGATGTTGAAAATTGGAGTGTGACTGGGATTGGGCAGAGCCCAGGAGTGTCCTGAGGCAGGAAAAGTCATGGAAGAAGGGATGGAATGGGATTGGGAGAGAGGGAAGGGATGGATTGGTCTGGAAATGGGGTTTGGATTGGGGTTAGTTTGGAATTTTGGGGGGAAAAATCCTTGGGGATGCTGAAAATTGGAGTGTGACTGGGGCTGGGCAGAACCCAGGAGTGTCCTGAGGCAGGAAAAGGACCTGGAATGGGGTTGGGAGAGAGGGAAGGGATGGATTGGGCTGGAAATGGGGTTTGGATTGGGATTTGGGGGGAAAATCCATGTGTAAAATCAGTGCACGCTGAAAACTGAGCTCTGCTAAGGAACAGGCTGAGGAAACTGGCAAATTCCCTATTTCCAACATCCAGCTGGAGTCAGAATTCCCCAGATTTGGGGTGGATTTGGGATGGAATTTTTTCCCCCCTGCCGTGTGATTCCCAGAGCTTTTCCAATCCCTTTTTTCCCTGGTTTTAACCATTCCCGGGATGAAGGGGGCAGCAGATTCCCTAAACCCAGCGGCAGGATTCCTTCATCCCTGCCGCTTCCATCGGCTGGGATTTGTCACGGTTTGTCCTCAGCCGACCCGGGCTGGGAGACAATGACACGTTCCTTCCTCCTGTGCCTCATTCCAGCCGGGAATTGCTCCTGCAGCTTCTCCCGGGATAGCTTTGTCCCCCTGCAGCTTCTCCCGGGATATTTTGTCCCTCTAGAGGTTCTCCCGGGATGTCTTTGTCCCTCTAGAGCTTCTCCCGGGATATCTTTGTCCCCCTGGAGCTTCTCCCGGGATATTTTTGGTCTCCCTGGAGCTTCTCCCGGGATATTTTGTCCCCCTGGAGCTTCTCCCGGGATATCTGTGTCTCCCTGGAGCTTCTCCCGGGATATTTTTGGTCTCCCTGGAGCTTCTCCCGGGATATCTTTGTCCCTCTAGAGCTTCTCCCGGGATATCTTTGTCCCCCCTGGAGCTTCTCCCGGGATAGCTTTGTCTCCCCTGGAGCTTCTCCCGGGATATTTTGTCCCCCTGGAGTTTCTCCCGGGATATTTTTGGTCCCCCTGGAGTTTCTCCCGGGATATTTTGTCCCCTGCTGTCCCTGAGCTGGCAGGTGGCTCTGCTGAGGGTCAGGATGGTGATTGAATTCCCAGAGTTTGGCTTCTTCCCGGAGAATTCCTGGAATTGGGAAAAATCCCATCCATGGAAAGGGAAAATTCCCATTATCCCAGGTTATCCCAGATTTTCCCAGGTTATCCCAGATTATCCCAGATTATCCCAGATTATCCCAGATTATCCCAGATTTTCCTTGGGACATTTCCAGGGATCTCAGAGGCTCCTCTGGGAATTCCATCCCAGCTCCTCACCACCCTCCCAGCCAGGAATTCCTTCCCCAAATCCTTCCCAAAATCCCATTTATTCCCTTTAATCCCTTCCCAATGAAAGGTGGATTCCAGAATGGGAGGAATTGGAATTGGGATTTCCAGGAATTCTGCCTGGAATTGGAATAAATTCAGCTTTTCCTGGGGTTGGGAGGATGGAGTTTGGCCCTGAAGCTGGAATGACCTCGGGAGGAAAAATTTGGGAAAAGCTGGGAGGAATGTTGGATGGAAATGGGTGGAGTTGGGCATTGAGGCCTGGAATTTGTAATCCTAATTAAACAGAATTTTTAATCCTAATTGACCAGATTTTTTAATCCTAATTAAACAGAATTTTCAATCCTAATTAACCAGAATTTTTAATCCTAATTGACCAGAATTTTTAATCCTAATTAACCAGAATTTTCAATCCTAATTAACCGGATTTTTTAATCCTAATTAATCCAGAATTCAACTGGAATTGGTGAGCAGGAGAATCCCAGAGGAAAATCCATAGGAAGGAGAAACTGCTAGGGAAAGACTTGCTGGAAAATCCAATAGGAATGCACTGAATAAATGGGAATATTCCTTCTGAGATAAATGGGAATATTCCTTTTGATAAATGGGAATATTCCTCCTGAATAAATGGGAATATTCCTTTTGATAAATGGGAATATTCCTCCTGAGAAATGGGAATATTCCTTTTGATATAAATGGGAATATTCCTTTTGAGAAATGGGAATATTCCTTTTGATAAATGGGAATATTCCTTCTGAGAAATGGGAATATTCCTTTTGAGAAATGGGAATATTCCTTTTGATAAATGGGAATATTCCTCCTGAATAAATGGGAATATTCCTTCTGATATAAATGGGAATATTCCTTCTGATAAATAGGAATATTCCTCCTGAGAAATGGGAATATTCCTTCTGAGAAATGGGAATATTCCTTCCAAAATTCCCTTTGGGAATTCTTTCTGCACCCATCAACTTCTCCCAGATTTCTTTGAAAAACTATTTATTTGCAATTTCTCTGACTGTAGATTTGAACTCCCAGAGCCAAAAGCTGCAGAGGATCCGCCAGGGAATATTTTGGAAAATATTTGGGAAATGCTGACAACTTCCCAAAGTGCTGCTGCCTCCCCAAAACTGGGTCAGGAGACTCAAGTTTGGGTTCCTTTCAGAAATTTAAAACCTCCTCGATTTCCTGTTGTTTTCCCCACTTAAAGCAAAGAATAAAGAGAATTTTTGGGATGAATTCCAAGCCTGGATGGACAAGGTGAATAAAATTAAAATCCTAAATCCTCTGCCTGGGGAGAAGATAAAAATCCCCAGTGGTGTCAGGATGAGGTGGGATTGATCCAGTTCAGGATTTTTTGGGAATTCTTCCACCCAGGGTTTGTTATTTTTCCCTGAGGAATTATTTTTACCTCCTGGGACTCCCCTGAGTGTGGAATAAAGAGAATTTTTGGGATAAATTCAAAGCCTGGATGGACAGGATGACCTTAAAATCCTAAATCCTCTGCCTGGGGAGATGATAAAAATTCCCAGTGGTGTCAGGATGAGCTGGGATTGATCCAATTCAGGGTTTTTTGGGGAATTCTTCCACCCAGGGTTTGTCATTTTTCCCTGAGGAATTATTTTGACTTCCTGGGACTCCCCTGAGTGTGGAATAAAGAGAATTTTTGGGATGAATTCCAAGCCTGGATGGACAAGATGAATAAAATTAAAATCCTAAATCCTCTGCTTGGGGAGAAGATAAAAATTCCCTGTGGTGTCAGGATGAGGTGGGATTGATCCAATTCAGGGATTTTTTGGGAATTCTTCCATCCAGGGTTTGTAATTTTTCCCTGAGGAATTATTTTTATCCCTGAGTGTGGAATAACTGCAGGATGAGCTGAGTTGAATTCCTTGCTTTTTTTTGGGGGAATCTCCAGCAGCTGGAACAGCTGGAATTGCAGGAATCCAGAGGTGGGAATTCCAGGAATTTTCTGCCAGAAAAATCCCTGGAATCGCAGGAATTCCGGTTGGAAGTCCAGGATTTTCTGCCAGAAAAACCTGGAATTGCAGGAATTCCAGTGGGAATTCCAGAATTCTGTGCCAGAAAAACCTGGAATTGCAGGAATTTTGGTGGGAATTCCAGGATTCTGTGCCAGAAAAACACTGGAATTGTAGGAATTCTGGTGGGAATTCCAGGAATTTTTTCCAGAAAACCCCAGAATTGCAGGAATTCCGGTGGGAATTCCAGGAATTTTTTCCAGAAAAACCCTGGAATTGTAGGAATTCTGGTGGGAATTCCAGGATTTTCTGCCAGGAAACCCCTGGAATTGCAGGAATTCCGGTGGGAATTCCAGGATTCTGTGCCAGAAAACCACTGGAATTGTAGGAATTCCGGTGGGAATTCCAGGATTTTCTGCCAGAAAAACCTGGAATTGCAGGAATTCTGGTGGGAATTCCAGGAATTTTTTCCAGAAAAACCCTGGAATTGCAGGAATTCTGATGGGAATTCCAGGATTTTCTGCCAGGAAACCCTGGAATTGCAGGAATTCCGGTGGGAATTCCAGGAATTTTTTCCAGAAAACCCTGGAATTGCAGGAATTCATCCCTGGGAATCCAACCAACTGCTCTTCCACCCCTGGGAGTCACAACACCTCCCAGCAGTTCTCCTCCACAAGCTAAAAAACCCTAAAATTCAGGCAACATCCTCAAACCTCCTTTTTTTGGGGATTTCTCCTTTTTTTGGGGGGAATTTCTCCTTTTTGGGGAGGAATTTCTCCCTATTTTTGGAAATTTCTTCTTTTTTTGGGGGGGAATTTCTCCTTTTTTAAAATTTCTCCGCTTTGGGGGAATTTCTCATTTTTTGGGGGGAATTTCTCCTTTTTTGGGGGGAATTTCTCCTTTTTTTTAAATTTCTCCTTTTTTAAATTTCTCCCTTTTGGGGGGAATTTCTCCCTTTTTTTGTGGGGAATTTCTCCTTTTTTGGGGGAAAATTTCTTTTTGGGGGGGGAATTTCTCCTTTTTTTTGGGAATTTCTCCTTTTTTAAAATTTCTCCTTTTTTTAATTTCTCCTTTTTTTGGGAATTTCTCTTTTTTTTTTTTTTAATTTCTCCTTTTTGGGGTGGAAATCTCTCCCTTTTTTTGGGAATTTCTCCTTATTTGGGGGCAATTTCACCTTTTTTGGGTGAAAATCTCTCCTTTTTTTTAGGGAATTTCTCTTTTTTTTTTGAGAATTTCTCCTTTTCCCCCGTTTTTCCCCTCCTGCCGGCCCGGGAGGAGCGCTGATCTCACGGGGAGGGGTTTGCTCCTCTAAAAATCCCTCAAATCGCGCAGGAAGCTGCAGCTCTCCAGCACTTCTCTCCGCCTGCAGGAGGATTTTTTATTTTGCATTTTGCATTTTTCCCTTCCCTGCAGGCAGAGCTGCATGAAGCACGACGGGCTTGAGCTTCCCAGCCGCCGATAATTGAGGTAAATTCGGATTTTTTGGGGTTTTATCGCTGCAAAAACCGGCTGGTTGGGCGATTAGGACATTTTAAACTCCTCGTTTCGGGTGGAAAGTTTCATTTCCCTTCTCCTCCCTGAACTTCTTTCTCTCTGTTTTCACTTCTCTCCCATCGTGATAAAAACCAGACTGGGAAATAGCAAAAAAATACTGATTTTTCCTAATTTCTGTCCTCCGAGGGGGGATTTGGGATGGCAGAGATTTTTTTTAAAGCTTTTTTTTTTAAAGTTCTCCTGGCCGAGTTGAGGATTTTTCTCCTTTTTCCTCTCAGCCATTCCCGGCTGGAAGAAAAGCAAAAACTTCCAGCAAGTCCAGGCTGTGCTCGAGCCGAAATATTATTAAAATATCCTGAATTTTGGAGAGAATTTTGGGGCAGAAAACTGCGGAGTTGGGTAAATATCACCAGGGTGAACCGAGCTCTCCTCTCGGGATAATTCCCATTTTATTAAGGGAAAAAACTCGAGTTCTCCTCTCGGGATAATTCCCATTTTATTTAGGGAAAAACTCGAGTTTTTCCTATTATATTTAGGGGAAAACTTGACTTCTCCTCTCGGGATAATTCCCATTTTATTTAGGGAAAAAACTCGAGTTCTCCTCTGGGGATAATTCCCATTTTATTTAGGGAAAAACTCGAGTTTTTCCTATTTTATTTAGAGATAAACTTGACTTCTCCTCTGGGGATAATTCCCATTTTATTTAGGGAAAAACTCGAGTTCTCCTCTCCGGATAATTCCCATTTTATTTAGGGAAAAACTCGAGTTTTTCCTATTATATTTAGGGAAAAACTTGACTTCTCCTCTCGGGATAATTCCCATTTTATTTAGGGGAAAAACTCGAGTTCTCCTCTCGGGATAATTCCCATTTTATTGAGGGAAAAACTCGAGTTTTTCCTATTATATTTAGAGAAAAACTCGACTTCTCCTCTCGAGATAATTCCCATTTTTTTTAGGGAAAACCTCCAAGGCAGATGTTTGGCTGGAAGTGCAAAACATGTCATTAATTAAGGATTTTTTTTCTGCTTTCACCGCTTGGCATTCGCAGCCTCTCTGAGTCCAAAAGCAGCTTTTCCAAGGTGTTTCATCCTGGTGGATTTTTTGGGATCATTCCGGGATGTCCACCTGGAAAATTTCCCTGGAGAAACGTGGGATGTTCACAAATTATTCCTATTTCCTTCCCCATGAGGTTTTGGTGGGAATTAAACAGATTCTGCCCAGTGGAGATGAAAAAAAAAATCCCAAATCTGAGATAATTTAGAATTTTAGAGAGGAAAATCCAGGTTTGGATAGCTGGGAAAAGAATTGATCATCTCGTCAAGGTGATAAATTTTTAATTTATCAGTGTAAATATCAGCAGTGCTTTGAGGTTTTCCCCGAATTCAGGCTGAAAATGGAATAAATCCTGAATAAATTCAGGATTTAAGCTCCTCCTCGCCAGGTCTGAGCCACCCAGGGTGGAGGAATTTCCTCGGCTGGGAGGTAGGAAGCTGCTAAAAAAAAAAATAAAAAAAACACATTAAATGAAATAAAAGAGTGAATTGCTTGGAATAGCCAAAAATATTGGGGAGAAAACACACCTGGGAGGGAATTTCCGTGGAGGATGTTGGGAGTCATCCCCAAAAAATGGGTTTTTAATGGGAATTTTGATATTTAATTTGGGTGGTGTTGAGGCTCAGAATGCTCCTGGTGCAGAGAGGAGAATTTTAGGGGGAAAAAACTAAAATCCCCCCAAAAAAATGGGGTTTTTAATGGGAATTTTCATATTTAAATATTTAATATTTAAATTTTAAATAATTAAATATAAAAATGTTTAATATTTAAATATTTATTTGTTGAGGCTCAGAATCCTCCGGGTGCAGAGAGGAGAATTTTAGGGGAAAAAACTAAAATCCCCCCAAAAAAATGGGGTTTTAATGGGAATTTAAATATTTAAATATTTAATATTTAAATTTTAATAATTAAATATTAAAATGTTTAATATTTAAATATTTATTTGTTGGGGCTCAGAATCCTCCTGGTGCAAAGAGGAGAATTTTAGGGGAAAAAACTCCTAAAAAAAAAACTCCAGGGAAGTTTTAACATCTTGGAAAAACCCTCAGGATTGAGGAATTCTGCTGATTTGGACAATTTGGACAATGGCTCTGCCTCTGCAGGGTGATTTCATGGAAAATCCATGGTTTTTCCTGGAAATTCTCTCCTTTCCCAGGCTGAGACCCCAAAATGCTTTCCTAGCAAAGAGCTCTGTGGGGTTTTTTTATCCATAATTTGACCCAAAATCTTTGGGATAATCCCCACTGGGATAATTCCCATTGAGATAATTCCCATTTCCAGGCCCAGGATAATTCCCAGTTTAATTTTCAGAGCCATTTTTGGACACTTTCTGCCCCATATTTTCCATTTTTTCCCCATTTATTCCCCATAAATCCCATTGGGATAATTCCCACTGGGATAATTCCCATTGGGATAATTCCTATTGGGATAATTCCCATTTCCAGGCCCAGTTTCATTCCCAGTTTAATTTTCAGAGCCATTTTTGGACACTTTCTATCCCATATTTTCCATTTTTTCCCCATTTATTCCCCATAAATCCCACTGGGATAATTCCTATTGAGATAATTCCCATTTCCAGGCCCAGTTTCATTCCCAGCTGCTTTTCAAAGCCATTTTTGGACACTTTCTATCCCATATTTTCCATTTTTTCCCCATAAAAACATCATCAGAGGAAGTTCTCTCCTTTCCCAGGCTGAGACCCCAAAATGCTTTCCTAGCAAAGAGCTCTGTGGGGTTTTTTTATCCATAATTGGACCCAAAATCTTTGGGATAATTCCCACTGGGATAATTCCCATTGGGGTAAATCCCATTTCCAGGCCCAGGATAATTCTCAGGTGATTTTTCAGAGTCATTTTTGGACACTTTCTATCCCATATTTTCCATTTTTCCCCATTTATTCCCCATAAATCCCATTGGGATAATTCCTATTGGGATAATTCCCATTTCCAGGCCCAGTTTCATTCCCAGGTGCTTTTCAGAGCCATTTTTGGACACTTTCTGCCCCATATTTTCCATTTTTTCCCCACAAAATCCCCATCAGAGGAAGTTCTCTCCTTTCCCAGGCTGAGACCCCAAAATGCTTTCCCAGCAAAGAGCTCTGTGGGGTTTTTTTATCCAAAATTTGACCCAAAATCTTTGGGATAATTCCCACTGGGATAATTCCCACTGGGATAAATCCCATTTCCAGGCCCAGGATAATTCCCAGCTGTTTTTCAAAGCCATTTTTGGACACTTTGTATCCCATATTTTCCATTTTTCCCCATTTATTCCCCATAAAAGTACAACTGGGATAATTCCCATTGAGATAATTCCCATTTCCAGGCCCAGGATAATTCCCAGTTTAATTTTCAGAGCCATTTTTGGACACTTTCTGCCCCATATTTTCCATTTTTTCCCCATTTATTCCCCATAAATCCCACTGGGATAATTCCCATTGAGATAATTCCCATTTCCAGGCCCAGTTTCATTCCCAGTTTAATTTTCAGAGCCATTTTTGGACACTTTCTATCCCATATTTTCCATTTATTCCCCATAAATCCCACTGGGATAATTCCCACTGGGATAATTCCCATTTCCAGGCCCAGGATAATTCCCAGTTTAATTTTCAGAGCCATTTTTGGACACTTTCTATCCCATATTTTCCATTTTTTCCCCAGAAAAACATCATCAGAGGAAATTCTCTCCTTTCCCAGGCTGAGACCCCAAAATGCTTTCCCAGCAAAGAGCTCTGTGGGGTTTTTTAATCCATAATTTGACCCAAAATCTTTGGGATAATTCCTATTGGGATAATTCCTATTGGGATAATTCCCATTTCCAGGCCCAGTTTAATTCCCAGTTTAATTTTCAGAGCCATTTTTGGACACTTTCTGCCCCATATTTTCCATTTTTTCCCCATTTATTCCCCATAAATCCCACTGGGATAATTCCCACTGGGATAATTCCCATTTCCAGGCCCAGTTTCATTCCCAGTTTAATTTTCAGAGCCATTTTTGGACACTTTCTATCCCATATTTTCCATTTTTTCCCCATAAAAACATCATCAGAGGAAGTTTTTTCCCAGGCTGAGACCCCAAAATGCTTTCCCAGCAAAGAGCTCTGTGGTGTTTTTTATCCATAATTTGACCCAAAATCTTTGGGATAATTCCCATTGGGATAATTCCCATTGGGATAATTCCCATTTCCAGACCCAGTTTAATTCCCAGCTGCTTTTCAGAGCCATTTTTGGATACTTTCTATCCCATATTTTCCATTTTTTCCCCATTTATTCCCCATAAATCCCACTGGGATAATTCCCATTGAGATAATTCCCATTTCCAGGCCCAGGATAATTCCCAGTTTAATTTTCAGAGCCATTTTTGGACACTTTCTATCCCATATTTTCCATTTTTTCCCCACAAAAAACATCATCAGAGGAAATTCTCTCCTTTCCCAGGCTGAGACCCCAAAATGCTTTCCCAGCAAGGAGCTCTGTGGGATTTTTTATCCATAATTTGACCCAAAATCTTTGGGATAATTCCCACTGGGATAATTCCTATTGGGATAATTCCCATTTCCAGGCCCAGGATAATTCCCACGTGATTTTCAGAACCATTTTTGGACACTTTGTATCCCATATTTTCCACTTTTTCCCCATTTATTCCCCATAAATCCCACTGGGATAATTCCCATTGAGATAATTCCCATTTCCAGGCCCAGGATAATTCTCAGGTGATTTTCAGAACCATTTTTGGACACTTTCTATTCCATATTTTCCATTTTTTCCCCATTTATTCCCCATAAATCCCACTGGGATAATTCCCACTGGGATAATTCCCATTTCCAGGCCCAGTTTCATTCCCAGTTTAATTTTCAGAGCCATTTTTGGACACTTTCTATCCCATATTTTCCATTTTTTCCCCACAAAATCCCCATCAGAGGAGGAAAAGTACAGCTGGGAATCCACAGTGGATCTGCTGGGAGTTTGTTATTCCAAGGGAGATTTCCCAGGAAAAACACCAGCCTGGGTTGGAGTCCCTCTGGCCCCAGGGGGGATTAGGGAGCTTTAATTAAGGCAGAGTTAATTAAGGCAGCGTTAATTAAGGCAGAGGGTGAGGGATGATTTCCTCCTGCTTGGAGGTGTGCAGATCCACCTGGAAAGCTGCAAATTACTTGGGAAATTTGGGAAATTATTGGGGAAATTTGGGAAATTATTGGGGAAATTTGGGAAATTATTGGGGAAATTTGGGAAATTATTGGGGGAAATTATTGGGGAAATTTGGGGAATTATTTGGGAAATCTGGGGAATTATTTGGGAAATCTGGGAAATTATTTGGGAAATTATTTGGGAAATTATTTGGGAAATTATTTGGGAAATTATTGGGGAAATTTGGGAAATTATTTGAGAAATCTGGGAAATTATTTGGGAAATCTGAGAAATTATTTGGGAAACTTGGGAAATTACTGGGGAAATTTGGGAAATTGTTTGGGAAATTATTGGGGAAATTATTTGGGAAATTACTGGGGAAATTTGGGAAATTAATTATTTGGGAAATTATTTGGGAAATTATTTGGGAAATTTGGGAAATTACTGGGGAAATTGTCTGGGAAATTATTTGGGAAGTTTGGGAAATTATTTGGGAAATTTGGGAACTTATTGGGGAAATTACCAGGGAATTATTTGGGAAATTGTTTGGGAAATCTGGGAAATTATTTGGGAAATTTGGGAAGTTATCTGCCTCGGAACGGAGAGACCAAAACATTTTTCTGACATCACCCAGAAATCCAGAGGTTTGGAGGTGTGAGGGGAGGAATTATCCCAAAAAAAAAAGGGAAAATCCAACCCAAACTGGAGGCTGGATTTATTCCCAGGGAGCTCAGCACGTGCTGATGTGGTTTTGAGGGAATATTTTCCATTTTAAGTTGTGTTTCTGTGGGATTTCTGGTGCCCCAGAAATGTGGGATTGTAGGGAAATCTGCCTGGGGCTGGGAGAGAGGTTTGGGCTGGAAAATCCCTGCTGGGGTGGAAGGGAAAATTCCCTTGGATGTTGGGGTTTCCATGGATTTTGGGGTTTCCATGGATTTTGGGGTTTCTTTGGATATTGTTTCCATGGATATTGGGGTTTCCATGGATATTGGGGTTTCCATGGATGTTGGGGTTTCCATGGATTTTGGGGTTTCCATGGATTTTGGGGTTTCCATGGATGTTGGGGTTTCCATGGATGTTGGGGTTTCCTTGGATATTGTTTCCATGGATGTTGGGGTTTCCTTGGATATTGGGGTTTCCATGGATTTTGGGGTTTCCATGGGTGTTGGGGTTTCCATGGATGTTGGGGTTTCCATGGATATTGTTTCCATGGATTTTGGGGTTTCCATGGATTTTGGGGTTTCCTTGGATATTGTTTCCATGGATTTTGGGGTTTCCATGGATTTTGGGGATTCCATGGATGTTGGGGTTTCCATGGATGTTGGGGTTTCCATGGATGTTGGAGTTTCCATGGATATCGGGGTTTCTTGGATATCACCTGGGAGGTGAGGAGGGAGATTTGGGGAGGATAAATCCAGGTTTTTGTGGAGTGAAGGAGGTGCTGAGCAGTTTGCTCTGCTGGTTTATCAGAGAAAAATTCCTGGTGGGAATTCCAGGAAAAATTCCTGGTGGGAATTCCAAACTGCTGGGCAGTTTGCTCTGCTGGTTTATCAGAGAAAAATTCCTGGTGGGAATTCCAAACTGCTGGGCAGTTTGCTCTGCTGGTTTATCAGAGAAAAATTCCTGGTGGGAATTCCAAACTGCTGGGCAGTTTGCTCTGCTGGTTTATCAGAGAAAAAATTCCTGGTGGGAATTCCAGGAAAAATTCCTGGTGGGAATTCCAAACTGCTGGGCAGTTAGCTCTGCTGGTTTATCAGAGAAAAATTCCTGGTGGGAATTCCAGGAAAAGTTCCAGCCATGGATCAGGGTGTTGTTCCCTGGGAAAATCCCTGTGTCCTTGCAAATTGGAGAGTTTTGTCCTTATAAATATCAATATATCCTTATAAATATATCACTCTGGAGATAAATGTCTCCATATTGAGATGATGAAGAGTTTTCCTGCTATGTTCCCAGATTTCTAAAGCAGGATTTTCCTCTGTAATGCTCTAAGTTCTTGGATGATTTAACCCAACTCTTAATATTATATATATATAAAATATAATATTATTTAAGATTGAACCCAACTCTTAATATAATATATAATATATATAATATAATATTATTTAAGATTGAACTCAACTCTTAATATAGTATATATATTATATATTATATAATATAATATTCTATAAGATCTAATTCAACTCTTAATATAATATATATAATAGAATAGAATATTTCACCCAATTCCTAATATACACTATATAATATTATCTAGATTTAATCAATTCTTAATATATATAATATTATATAACATTATCTAAGGTTGAACTCAACTTTAATATAATATATATAATCTATTATATAAGATTTAATCAACTTCTAATATAATATATATATATATAATATTTAGCAATTCTTATTATAAAATATGATATAGCTATAGATATATAAAATATAATATAATACAAGATTGACAACTTCTGGTAATACAATATATAATATAATAATTAACCCAACTCTTATGCTATATATATATAAGTAATATAATATATTTAACCCAACCCTTAATACAATATATATATTAATATAATATAATAAAATACAATATTTAACCCAACTCTTAATACAATATATGTATTAATATAATAAAATATTTAACCCAACCCTTAATACAATATATCTATTAATATAATATGATATAATACCATATTTAACCCAACTCTTCCTTCCCTTCCAGCACACCCCCAGCCCCTCTCCTCTCTCAGGCTGCTCCGATCTCCATCACAGGCAATGGGAAAATCCCAAATTTTTCCCTCCAACCACTTCCTCCTCCTGCTGCTGCTGTGCTGGCTGGCCTGTGCCCAGGATGACCACTGGCCCTACCTGCCTGGCTACCCCGAGCCACCCCCCCAGGTGTTCCAGCCGCCCCCCAGAGCCCCAGATGTGCCCAAAATCCAGCTGCGGCTGGCGGGGCAGAAGAGGAAGCACAACGAGGGCAGGGTGGAGGTGTTTTATGGCGGAGAGTGGGGCACAGTGTGCGACGATGACTTCTCCATCCACGCCGCGAACGTCGTGTGCCGCGAGCTGGGGTACCTGGAGGCTGTGTCCTGGCTGCCCGGGTCCAAGTACGGGAAAGGGGAAGGTAAGGGCATTGTCCAGCTCCCAAAAATCCCTAATTTTAATCTAATTGGTGATGTTGGGATGTTTCTTTCTCGGGAGCTGGGATATGTGGAGGCTGTGTCCTGGCTGCCCGGGTCCAAGTACGGGAAAGGGGAAGGTAAGGGCATTGTCCAGAGCCCAAAAATCCCTAATTTCAGTCTAATTGATGGTGTTGGGGTGTTGCTCTCTCGGGAGTTGGGATATGTGCAGGCTGTGTCCTGGCTGCCAGGGTCCAAGTACGGGAAAGGGGAAGGTAAGGGGGTTCTCCAGAGCCCAAAAATCCTTAATTTCAGTCTAATTGATGGTGTTGGGGTGTTTCTTTCTTGGGAGCTGGGGTACCTGGAGGCTGTGTCCTGGCTGCCTGGATCCAAATATGGGAAAGGGGAAGGTAAGGGGGTTCTCCAGATCCTAAAAATCCCTAATTTCTGTGTAATTGGTGGTTTTGGGGTGAGCTGGGATACACGGAGGCTGTGTCCTGGCTGCCCAGGTCCAAGTACGGGAAAGGGGAAGGTAAGGACATCCTGGGGGGCTTTTTCAGATCCCAAAAATCCCTAATTTTAATCTAATTGATGGAGTTGGGGTGTTGCTTTCTCGGGAGCTGGGATACATGGAGGCTGTGTCCTGGCTGCCCGGGTCCAAGTATGGGAAAGGGGAAGGTAAGGGGGTTCTCCAGATCCCAAAAATCCGTAAATTTAATGTAATTCATGGTGTTGGGGTGAGCTGGGATACCTGGAGGCTGTGTCCTGGCTGCCAGGGTCCAAGTATGGGTAAGGGGGTCTTGGGGGGCTTTTTCAGATCCCAATAATCCCTAATTTTAATCTAATTCATGGTGTTGGGGTGTTGCTTTCTTGGGAGCTGGGATATGTGGACACTGTGTCCTGGCTGCCCAGCTCCAAATATGGGAAAGGGGAAGGTAAGGGCATTGTTCAGAGCCCAAAAATCCCTAATTTCAGTCTAATTGATGGTGTTGGGGTGTTGCTTTCTTGGGAGTTGGGATACCTGGAGGCTGTGTCCTGGCTGCCCGGGTCCAAGTATGGGAAAGGGGAAGGTAAGAAGATCTTGGAAAAGTGTGGAGAGGATCTTTCCAGCTCCCAAAAATCCCTAATTTCAGTCTAATTCATGGTGTTGGGGTGTTGCTTTCTCGGGATTTGGGATATGTGCAGGCTGTGTCCTGGCTGCCCAGATCCAAGTATGGGAAAGGGGAAGGTAAGGGCATTGTCCACATCCCAAAAATCCCTAATTCTAATCTAATTCATGGTGTTGGGGTGTTGCTTTCTCGGGAGCTGGGATATATGGACGCTGTGTCCTGGCTGCCTGGATCCAAGTACGGGAAAGAGGAAGGTAAGGGCATTGTTCAGAGCTCAAAAGTCCCTATTGATTCTAATCTAATTGATTCAGTCTAATTGATGGCGTTGGGGTGAGCTGGGATACCTGGAGGCTGTGTCCTGGCTGCCTGGATCAAAATATGGGAAAGGGGAAGGTAAGGGGATTTTCCAGCTCCCAAAAATCTGTAAATTTAATCTAATTGGTGGTGTTGGGGTGTTGCTTTCTCGGGAGCTGGGATACCTGGAGGTTGGCTGGATCCAAGTATGGGAAAGCAGAAGGTAAGAGCATCTTGGGGATCCCAATAATCCCAATAAGTTCAGTCTAATTCATGGTGTTGGGGTGTTTCTTTCTTGGGAGCTGGGATATGTGCAGGCTGTGTCCTGGCTGCCCAGCTCCAAGTATGGGAAAGGGGAAGGTAAGGGGATTTTCCAGCTCCCAAAAATCCCTAATTTCGGTTTAATTCATGGTGTTGGGGTGTTGCTTTCTCGGGAGCTGGGATATGTGGAGTCCTGGCTGCCTGGATCAAAATACGGGAAAGGGGAAGGTAAGGGGATTTTCCAGCTCCCAAAAATCCCTAATTTTAACCTACCTGATGGTGTTGAAGTGTTTCTTTCTCAAGAGCTGCGATACAAGAGCAGCTTTCCCAGCTCCAAGTATGGAATATAATAAAAGAGGATCAGCTGTGTTTTTCTTGCCGTTCCAGGGAAGATCTGGCTGGACAACGTGCACTGCACGGGCAAGGAGAGCAGCCTGGCTGCCTGCAGCTCCAACGGCTGGGGAGTGAGCGACTGCAAGCACAGCGAGGATGTGGGAGTTGTGTGCAGTGAGAAGAGGATCCCTGGGTTCAGATTCGATAATTCCCTCATCAATCAGATCGAGGTAAATGGGGAAAATGATGTTCTGGGGGCTTGTGGGGTGGGGAAGGTTGGGAATGCTATAACTGAGAAATTTCACAATTCCCTGTATGATTAAATTGAGGTAAATGGGGAAAATGATGTTCTGGAGCTTTCTGGGGCAGGGAAGGCTGGGAATGTTATAAATTATAAATTTCATAATTCCCTGATTGATCAAATTGAGGTAAATGAGGGGAAAATGTTGCTCTGGAGTTTCCTGTGACAGGGGTGGCTGGGAATATTATAAATTACAAATTTCATAATTTCCTGATTGATCAAATTGAGGTAAATGAGGAAAAAACTCTGCTCCAAAACCTCTTGGGACAGGGATTCCTGGGAATGCCATAATTGATAAATTTATCTCATGTTTATCCCAGCTCTGGGGTTAAAAGAGAATCCCTGGGTTCAGATTTGATAATTCCCTCATTAATCAGATCGAGGTAAATGGGAAAATGATGTTCTGGAGGCTCGTGGGGCAGGGAAGGCTGGGAATGTTGTAAATCATAAATTCCACAATTCCTTTATCGATCAAATCGAGGTAAATGAGGGGAAAATGCTGCTTCCGACAGGGGTGGCTGGGAATGCTGTGAATTATAAATTTTACAATTTCCTGATTAATCAAATTGAGGTAAACAGGGAAAAACACTGTTCTGAAGGCTCCTGGGGTAGGGAAGGCTGGGAATGGTGTAACTGATAAATTTCACAATTCCCTCATCAATCAAATTGAGGTAAATGGGAAAATGCTGCTCTAGAGTCTGCTGAGACAGGGGTGGCTGGGAATGTTGTAAATCATAAATTTTACAATTTCCTGATTGATCAAATTGAGGTAAATGGGAAAAATGTTGCTCTGGAGTTTCCTGGGACAGGGGTGGCTGGGAATGTTGTAAATTACAAATTTCATAATTCCCTGATCAATCAAATTGAGGTAAATGAGGAAAAAACTCTGCTCCAAAACCACTTGGGACAGGGATTCCTGGGAATGCCATAAGTGATAAATTTATCTCATGTTTATCCCAGCTCTGGGGTTAAAAGAGAATCCCTGGGTTCAGATTTGATAATTCCCTCATTAATCAGATCGAGGTAAATGGGAAAATGATGTTCTGGAGGCTCGTGGGGCAGGGAAGGTTGGGAATGTTGTACATTATAAATTTCATAATTTCCTGATTGATCGAATTGAGGTAAATGGGAAAAATGCTGCTCTGGAGGCTCCTGTGGCAGGGTTAGCTGGGAATGTTGTGAATTTTAAATTTCACAATTCCCTGATTGATCAAATCCAGGTAAAGTAGGGAAAAATGCTGCTTCAGACAGGGATGGCTGGGAATGCTGTAAATTATAAATTTCACAATTTCCTGATCAATCAAATTGAGGTAAACAGGTAAAAATACTCCTTTGGAGCATCCTGAGGCAGGGAGTTCTGGGAATGCTATAATTGATCAATTTATCCCATATTGATCCCATCTCTGGGGTTAAAACAAACCCGTTGGGAGATGCAAAATTCAGGTTTCAATTGCAGAACATCAGATCGATCATAAGAATTTGAAAGTCTGAGGTTTATTTTATTTTATTTTTTAAATATCAATTATTCCAGTTCCACAATCGATTTTTTCCAAATGGAAATCTTTTCTTTTACTATTCCAAAGAATGAATTTAGAGAGGCAAAACATGCACAGAACCTCCAGATTTCGCTGGTCAAATGGCCAAAAGTCCTGAGTTTTCCCTCCCCTGCTGCCTCCCTGTGAATCCTGAATTTCTAGGGAAGACACAAAGCCATTTTTGGACAGTTGGGATGAGCAATGCTGGAAAAATCGTGACGAAATCCTGGAAATATTTGTGGGAATGTGGGATAAGGGCTGGGAGGGAGGAAGGGAAGTCGTGGGGTCAGCCTGAGATTTGGGGAAATGACACAACCAGAGGGTTCAGCCTCATCCCAGAGGGATTTCTGCAGGATAAAGGGTTAGGGAATGCTGGGCTGGAGGGATCTGGGGTGAGATCTTCAGAGGGGAAAAAAAAAGGGATTTTTGCCTTCAAATCTGCAGGTTGGGGAGTTTGTGCTGCTCAGGCTGCATCTCCCTTTCCCTGGATTTTTCAGTGTCTCAGTTCTGCCAGAATTTGTGGGAAAAAATGGGGTTTTTAGGGGAAAAATTGGGTTTTTATGGGAAAATTTTTTTATGGGAAAAATTGGGGTTTTTTATGGGAAAAGTTGTTTTTTATGGGAAAAATTGGGTTTTGTATGGGAAAAAAATTGGGTTTTTTATGGGAAAAATTGGGGTTTTTTATGGGAAAAATTGTTTTTTATGGGAAAAATTTGGGTTTTTATGGGAAAAATTGTTTTTTTATGGGAAAAATTCCCTGCAGGAACCATTCCCCAGAGCTGGCAGGACGTGCTGCCCATCCCAGTGTGGTTTCCAGGGCTGAATCCTTGGATTTGCTCCCGAAATGGATGAGCAGGCAGCGCTCAGCATTCCAGGGAAGGTGCAGGATGTGAGGGATTCAATTCCTTTCCTCAACCCCTCAGGTTGGGAAGTTTGTGCTGCTCAGGCTGCATCTCCCTTTCCCTGGATTTTTCAGTCTCAATTCCCAGGCTGCTCTCAGCCAGAATTTATGGGAAAAATCAGTTTTTTATGGGGAAAAATTGGGGTTTTTATGGGAAAAAATCATTTTTTATGGGAAAACTTCCCTGCAGGCACCATTCCCCAGAGCTGGCAGGACGTGCTGCCCATCCCAGCGTGGTTTCCAGGGACGAATCCTTGGATTTGCTCCCGAAATGGATGAGCAGGCAGCGCTCAGCATTCCAGGGAAGGTGCAGGATGTGAGGGATTCAATTCCTTTCCTCATCCCATCAAAGGCTCCCTTGTTGCCCCGGGAACGAGGAGGAATTTTGGGTGGGTTTGGCTCCTCTGAATCCTCAAAACACCTGGAAAAAGCTCTGCCTCAGTCTAGACTGAGGTCAGCTCAGCCCTGAGCTGCTGCAGGAATGAATCATGGAGATGTGGAGAGCTTTTCCGTGAGCTCAGCGCTGGGGATGGAGGAGTGGGGCTGGCTGGGGCAGCGGGGAGGGCTGCTGCTCTGGAGGGGGAAAATTGGGGGTTGTGGGATAATTGGGAATTGTGGGATAATCAGGAATTGTTCGGTAATTAGGAATTGTTGGATAATTGGGAATTTTTGGATAATCAGGAATGGCTGCTGCTCTGGAAGGTGAATAACTGGAAATTGTGGGATAATTGGGAATTGTGAGATAATCGGGAATGGCTGGATAATCGGGAATTTTTGGATAATTGGGAATTGTGGAATAATCAGGAATTGTTGGATAATTGGGAATTTTTGGATAATTGGGAATGGCTGCTGCTCTGGGAGGTGGATAATCAAGAATTGTGGGATAATTGGGGATTGTGGGATAATTGGGGATTGTGGGATAATTGGGGATTGTGGGATAAGCAGGAATTGTTGGATATCTGGGAATTTTGGGGTAATCGGGAATTTTTGGATAATCAGGAATGGCTGCTGCTCTGGAAGGTGGATAATCGGGAATTGTTGGATAATTAGGAATTGTTAGGTAATTGGGAATTGTGGGATAATTGGGAATGGCTGCTGCTCTGGAAGGTGGATAATTAGGAACTGTTGGATAATTGGGAATTGTTGGATAATCGGGAATTGTGGGATAATTGGGGATTGTGGGATAATCAGGAATTGTTGGATAATTGAGAATGGCTGCTGCTCTGGAAGGTGGATAATCAGGAATTGTGGGATAATTGGGAATTGCTGAATTATCTGGAATGGCTGGATAATTGGGAATTGTTGGGTGATTGGGAATTGTGGGATAATTGGGAATGGCTGCTGCTCTGGGAGGTGGATAATCGGGAATTGTTGGATAATCAGGAATTATTGCATAATCAGGAAGATCTGGATAACTGAGAATGGCTGCTGCTCTGGAAGGCGGATAATCAGGAATTGTGGGATAATTGGGGATTGTGGGATAATTGAGAATTGTGGGATAATCAGGAATTGTGGGATAATCAGGAATTTTTGGATAATCAGGAATGGCTGCTGCTCTGGAAGGTGGATAATCAGGAATTGTGGGATAATCGGGAATTGTTGGGTGATTGGGAATTGTGGGATAATCGGGAATGGCTGCTGCTCCAGAAGGTGGATAATCAGGAAATTTTGGATAAGTGGGAATTGTTGGATAATTGGGAATTGGATATCTGGGAATTTTTGGATAATTGGGAATGGCTGCTGCTCTGGAAGGTGGATAATCAGGAATTGTTGGATAATTGGGAATTGTGGGCTAATTGTGAATTGTGGGATAATTGGGAATGGCTGCTGCTCTGGGAGGTGGATAATCAGGAATGGTGGGATAACTGGGAATTGTGGGATAATTGGGAATTGTTGGATATCTGGGAATTTTTGGATAATCAGGAATGGCTGCTGCTCTGGAAGGTGGATAATTGGGAATTGTGGGATAATCGGGAATTTTTGGATAATTGAGAATGGCTGCTGCTCTGGAAGGCGGATAATCGGGAATTGTTGGATAATCAAGAATTATTGGATAATCCGGAATGACTGCTGCTCCAGAAGGTGGATAATCAGGAATTGGGGGATAATTGGGGACTGTGGGATAATCGGGAATGCTGCTGTTTTGGAAGCTGGATAATCGGGAATTGTGGGATAGTTGTGAATTGTGGGATAATCAGGAATGGCTGCTGTTCTGGAAGGTGGATAATTGGGAATTGTTGGATAATCAGGAATTGTTGGATAATCAAGAATTTTTCCATAATTGGGAATTGTTGGATAATTAGGAATTGTGGGATAATCAGGAATGGCTGCTGCTCTGGAAGTGTCCAAGGCCACTTGGACACTTTTCCTGGGACAGGAAAGGTGTCCCTGCAGTGGCACTGAGTGACTTTAAACTCCTTTCCCACCCAAAATCATCCTGGGATTCTGTTTTTCCCCAAATTTCACAAACAACTTCCCACTGCTGCTTCCACTCCCCAGTTCCAGCTGATTTTCCCTCTTTCCCTAGAAAATCCCTGGGAATGAGGAGCTCTTTCCCTATAAATCCCTGGGAATGAGGGGCTCTTTCCCTATAAAATGGGAATGAGGGGCTCTTTCCCTATAAAATGGGAATGAGGGGCTCTTTCCCTACAAAATCCCTGGGAATGAGGGGCTCTTTCCTTATAAAATCCCTGGGAATGAGGAGCTCTTTCCCTATAAAACCCCTGGGATTGAGGAGCTCTTTCCCTATAAAATGGGATTGAGGGGCTCTTTCCCTATAAAATCTCTGGGAATGAGGGGCTCTTTCCCTATAAAATGGGAATGAGGAGCTCTTTCCCTATAAAATGGGATTGAGGGGCTCTTTCCCTATAAAATCCCTGGGATTGAGGGGCTCTTTCCCTACAGAATGGGAATGAGGGGCTCTTTCCCTGTAAATCCCTGGGAATGAGGGGCTCTTTCCCTGTAAATCCCTGGGAATGAGGAGCTCTTTCCCTACAGAATGGGAATGAGGGGCTCTTTCCCTACAAACCCCTGGGGCTCTTTCCCTGCTGCCCTCCTAGCCGCAGGACTGGGGCTGGAGGGGATGAGTTGGAATATTTGGGATTCCATCCTGCAGCCTCACAAGTGGCTGTCGAATGTTTCAGCTCCTTCCCCTCTCCGTTTTCCTTCTCTTTCATCCTTTTATCCTTTATTTTTCCCTTCATCCTTCTCTCTCCTCCTGGTTTTAGCCAGCAGGATGTGGCTGGAGGCAAAAATGAGGAGCAGGGTGACCCCAAATCCAACCTGGGGTGTCCAAAACCTCCTATGAAGGCGAATTTGGGACTTTTGGGAATTCCTCAGGTCGTTCCTGGAATTCACCAGGGGAAACATCATCCTGTGAGAGCTGCTGAGCTCATCCCAGTGATGTTTTCCCTCTGGAATGAGGGGTGAGGGGGCTGGAATTTCCTCAGAGCTGCTCTGGGCAGCAGTTTCTGTCGGTTTTTGTAGTGATAGAGGAAAACCAGGCTGATCCCAGTGGGGTTTTTAGTAGGACAGAGCAGAACCAGGGTGATCCCAGTGGGATTTTCAGTAGGATAGAGGAAAACCAGTGCAATTCCAGTGGGATTTTCATTGGGACAGAGCAGAACCAGTGTGATCCCAGTGGGATTTTCAGTAGGATAGAGCAGGACCAGTGTGATCCCATTGGGATTTTCAATAGGACAGAGCAGAACTAGTGTGATCCCAGTGGGATTCCCAGCTGGACAGAGCAATTCCAGTGGGATTTTCAGTAGGGCAGAGCAGAACCAGGGTGATCCCAGTGGGATTTTCTATAGGACAGAGCAGAACCAGTGGGATTTTCAGTAGGATAGGACAAAACCAGTGTGATCCCAGTGGGATTTTCAGTAGGGCAGAGCAGAACCAGAGCAATCCCAGTGGGATTTTCAGTGAGACAGAGGAAAACCAGAGCGATCCCAGTGAGATTCTTATCGGGACAGAGCAGAACCAGGGTGATCCCAGTGGGATTTTCAGTAGGATAGGACAAAACCAGGGTGATCCCAGTGGGATTCCCAGCTGGACAGAGCAATTCCAGTGGGATTTTCAGTAGGACAGAGCAGAACCAGGGTGATCCCAGTGGGATTTTCAGTAAGACAGAGGAAAACCAGTGCAATCCCAGTGGGATTTTTAGTAGGATAAAGCAAAACCAGAGTGATCCCAATGGGATTTTCATTGGGACAGAGCAATTCCAGCTCATGTTCTGAGGCTCAGGTCACATCTCTTCCCATCCCTGAGCTTTTCCATCCCTTTTTTCCCACCAGGAATTTTCCCACCAGAGGGATTTTATTTCATGCACTCCCCAAAACATCCTCAAAATCTGATTCCTACCTGAATATTTCCCCTAAATCCACCAACCAGAGGGATTTTATCCAATACACTCCCCAAAACATCCCTAAAAATGACTAATTTCTTAATATTTCCCCTAAATCCACCAACCAGACGGATTTTATTTCATGCACTCCCCAAAACATCCTCAAAAATTACTAATTCCTACCTTAATATTTTCCCCAAATCCATTCACCAGAGGGATTTTACTGAATTTTACTCCCCAAAACATCCCAAAAATTACTGATTCCTACCTTAATATTTCCCCTAAATTAATTCACCACATGGATTTTACTGAATTTTATTCCCCAAAACATCCTTAAAATTACTGATTGATTCCTACCTTAATATTTCCCCTAAATCCATGAACCAGAGGGATTTTATTTCATGCACTCCCCAAAACATCCTTAAAAATTACTAATTCCTACCTCAATATTTCCCCTAAATCCATTCACCAGAGGGATTTTACTGAATTTTATTCCCCAAAACATCCCAAAAATTACTGATTCCTACCTTAATATTTCCCCTAAATTAATTCACCAGAGGGATTTTACTGAATTTTATTCCCCAAAACATCCTTAAAATTACTGATTGATTCCTACCTGAATATTTCCCCTAAATCCTCCAACCAGACAGATTTTATTTCATGCACTTCCCAAAACATCCTTAAAAATTACTAATTCCTATCTTAATATTTCCCCTAAATCCACCAACCAGAGGGATTTTACTGAATTTTATTCCCCAAAACATCCTCAAAAAAAAAAATCTGATTCCTACTTTAATATTTCCCCTAAAACCACAAACCAGACAGATCTTATTGAATTTTACTCCCCAAAACATCCTTAAAAATTACTAATTCCTACCTCAATATTTCCCCTAAATCCATTCACCAGAGGGATTTTACTGAATTTTATTCCCCAAAACATCCTCAAAAAAAAAAAAAAATCTGATTCCTACCTGAATATTTCCCCTAAAACCACAAACCAGACAGATCTTATTGAATTTTACTCCCCAAAACATCCCCAAAAAATGACTAATTCCTACCTCAATCCATTCACCAGAGGGATTTTATTGAATTTTACTCCCCAAAACATCCTTAAAATAATATTTACCATCCACCTCCCTGCCCTGCCTGCACCCACAAGGCCTTAAATAGTCCAGAGCTCTAAATATATCGAATTTCTGGGGTTTTTAAATTCGAATTTCTGCAGCTTTCTGAGGTTCATAAATAGATTTACTACCTGGGCCAGCCCAGGGCTTTGGCCAGACAGCCTCTGCTGCTATTTCTGACTTTTATTTCCCCCCTGGGAGCAGAAAATTCTCATTTTAAAGCCCAGCAGCTGCAAAATTTGGGTTGTGTTTAAAAAAAAAAAGTGGATTTAGCCATCCCTGGAAATGCCCAAGGATGGGTTTGGTGGGGAAAATGGGAAAGCAGAGCTTTGCTAAAATTCCAGGGTGAATTTCTGGGAGATCTCCCTGCTGCCCAAAATGGGGATTAAACTCCTTTCCAACACTGAGCGTTCCATGATTCTGCTGAATTCCAGGTTTTTTAACAATTTTAAAAGGTTCTGCAAGTCCTGCTTAGGGTTTTTCAGTCAAACCAGACCTTAGGAATTTTCAGACCAAACCAGGAAAAAAAAATCTCCTTTTTTTTCTCAGTTTTTTGCCATGGAATCAGTGGGATCTATGGGAATTTTTCACCAAGAAAATCTCCCTTTTTTCCCAGTTTTTTGCCATGGAATCAATGGGATCTGAGGGAATTTTTCAGCAGGGAAATCTCCATTTTTCCCATTTTTTTGCCGTGGAATCAGTGGGATCTGCCAGAATTTTTCATCAGAGAAATATTCCTTTTTTTTTCACTTTTTTGCCATGGAATCAATGGGATCAGTGGGAATTTTTCACCAGGGAAATCTCCCTTTTTCCCCATTTTTTAGCCATAAAATCAGTGGGATCTGTGGGAATTTGTCACCAGGGAAATCTCCCTTTTTTCCAGTTTTTTGCCATGGAATCTGTAGGAATTTTTCACCAGTGAAATCTCCCTTTTTTCCCATTTTTTTGCCATAAAATCAGTGGGATCTGAGGGAATTTGTCACCAAGAAATCTCCCTTTTTTCCCATTTTTTTGCCATAAAAACAATGGGATCAGTGGGAATTTCTCACCCAGCTCACCCTCACCCCATCTCTGTGTCCTGCAGCCCTCAGGGTTTAATTAGATGTCTTTAATTAATTTATTTTTATCTATTTATTTATTATAAATAATTAAGATTAGATTAATTAGTGGTTTTCTGCCTGTTTGTTGTGATAACAAACTTTGATTTTCCCTCTTGCTGTAAACATTGAATTCTCTGACCCAAAGCCCAAACCCTAGTTAATTCTCTAATTAATTGGCCCAAGCTCAAATTAATTCTCTAATTAATTAAGCCCAAATTAATCCTCTAATTAATTAAGCCCAAATTAATTCTCTAACCCCAAATTCTGCTATTCTGGGGACTTGGGAATTCTTCAGCACCTCTTCACTCCAGGAAAATCTGAATTAAGGGGATTTTGGGGTAACTCAGCATGTTTTATTTCTGGGAATTTAAAGGGAAATCCTTCACTGCAGGAAAATACGAATTAAGGTGATTTTGGGGTAACTCAGCATGTTTTGTATCTGGGAATTTAAATTGTTTAAATGTTTTATTTCTGGGAATTTAAAGGGAAATCCTTCACTCCAGGAAAATCTGAATTAAGGTGATTTTGGGGTAACTCAGAGTGTTTTATTTCTGGGAATTTAAAGGGAAATCCTTCAGTGCAGGAAAATCTGAATTAAGGTGATTTTGGGGTAACTCAGAGTGTTTTATTTCTGGGAATTTAAAGGATTTAAATACTTCACTCCAGGAAATTCTGAATTAAGGTGATTTTGGGGTAACTCAGCATGTTTTATTTCTGGGAATTTAAATTGTTTAAATGTTTTATTTCTGGGAATTTAAAGGGAAATCCTTCACTCCAGGAAAATCTGAATAAAGGAGATTTTGGGGTAACTCAGCATGTTTTATTTCTGGGAATTTAAATTCTTTAAATGCTTAATTTCTGGGAATTTAAAGGGAAATCCTTCACTCCAGGCAAATCTGAATTCAGGTGATTTTGGGGTAACTCAGAGTGTTTTATTTCTGGGAATTTAAAGGATTTAAACGCCTCAGCAGCTGCTTTGTGATAATTTGGGACACATCAGGGAATCAGGAGGAGTTTGGGGATGGAAAATTTTTCATTTCTGTTCAAATATTGAACTCCTCCTGAGGACAGAGTGGGAAGGTTTGGGGGAGGAGGTGGTGATTGGTGAGTTTAATGAGCCAGGAGGTGATTAGCAGAGATTTAATTGGATTAATTCTGGTTCTGCCCTGGCTGGCTGCTGGCAGGGAATATTGCCAGGGAAATATTCTGGAAGAGAACAGGGCTGGGAATGAGCCCTGGGAGAGAGCTGGGAGCTGATTTTGGGGGAAAGGGAGGATTTAAGGTGCCTCTGGGATGAACTTCCCAGGGAATTCCCTGTGGAAAGATTTCTGTGTTGTGCTCTGGATTGATGGGAAAAAAAACCAATTTATTTTCCAAGTTTCAGCCCTAAATCCCATTGCTTGGAAGCTGAGAAATCCTGGGGTTCTGTTGAGAGAAAAAAGGCTCTGGGATGAATTTCCCAGGGAATTCCCTGTGGAAAGATTTCTGTGTGGTGCTCTGGATTGAAGGGGAAAAATAACAATTTATTTTCCAAGTTTCAGCCTTAATTGTTGATATTTAGAAGCTGAGAATTCCTGGAGCTCTGCTGAGAGAGAAAACTCTCTGGGATGAACTTCCAGATATGGAAATATTTTGGTGTTGTGTTCTGGATCAGAGATAAAAACCCAATTTATTTTCCAAGTTCAGCCTTAATTCCTAATGGAATTAAGAAAAGCAGAGGAAGCAAAGAAATCCTGGAGCTCTGCTGAGAGGGGAAACTCTCTGGGATGAACTTCCCAGGGAATTATCTATGGAAAGATTTCTGTGTTGTGTTCTGGATTGAAGAAAAAGAAAAACAATTTATTTTCAAAGTTTCAGCCTAAATTCCTGATGTTCAGAAACTGAGAAATCCTGGAGTTCTGTTGTGAGGGAAAACTCTCTGGGATGAATTTCCCAGGGAATTCCCTGTGGAAAGATTTCTGTGTGGTGTTATGGATTGAAGGAAAAAAAAACAATTTATTTTCCAAGTTTCAGCCTTAATTGCTGATGGAATTAAGAAAAGCAGAGAATTCCTGGAGGGAAAATCCTTGAGAGGGAAAAACTCTCTGGGATGAACTTCCAGATGTGGACAGATTTCTGTGTTGTGCTCTGGATTGAAGGGGGAAAAACCCAATTTATTTTCCAAGTTTCAGCCTCAATTGTTGATATTTAGAAGCTGAGAATTCCTGGAGCTCTGCTGAGAGCAAAAACCGTTGAGATAAAGAGATTTTCTTGCAGGGTGAGGCTTGGGGAAGGGAAGAGGATTGGAGTGGATATCAGAGAAGTGCAGCTGGGAGCTGCAGGGACAGAGCAGAGCGAAATCCGAGCTGCAGCTGATTCAGCAGCAGGGCAGCGGCTGGGATTTCTAGGAATCACATCCTCCCCTTGGTGTGACTCCCGAGCATCCTCAGAGCCTTTCCAAAGGGAAATAAAATGGATTTGGGCATGGAGCAAGACCCAAAAAATCCCAAATTAGTCCAGAGCATCCTCAGAGCCTTTCCAAGGGAAATAAAATCGATTTGGGCACAGAGAAAGACCCAAAAAAAACCCCAAATTAGTCCAGAGCATCCTCAGAGCCTTTCCAAAGGTAAATAAAATCGATTTGGGCACTGAGAAAGACCCAAAAAACCCCAAATAACTCCAGAGCATCCTCAGAGCCTTTCCAAAGGTAAATAAAATGGATTTGGGCACGGAGAAAGACCCAAAAAAACCCAAATAAGTCCCAAGCATCCTCAGAGCCTTTCCAAAGGAAATAAAATGGATTTGGGCACTGAAAAAGACCCAAAAAAACCCAAATTAGTCCAGAGCATCCTCAGAGCCTTTCCAAGGGAAATAAAATGGATTTGGGCACTGAGAAAGACCCAAAAAAACCCAAATAACTCCAGAGCATCCTCAGAGCCTTGCCAAGGGAAATAAAATGGATTTGGGCACTGAGGAAGACCCAAAAAACCCAAATTAGTCCAGAGCATCCTCAGAGCCTTTCCAAAGGAAATAAAATGGATTTGGGCACTGAGGAAGACCCAAAAAAAACCCCAAATAAGTCCAGAGCATCCTCAGAGCCTTTCCAAAGGTAAATAAAATGGATTTGGGCACTGAAGAAGACCCAAAAAACCCAAATTAGTCCAGAGCATCCTCAGAGCCTTTCCAAGGGAAATAAAATGGATTTGGGCACTGAGAAAGACCCAAAAAAAACCAAATAAATCCAGAGCATCCTCAGAGCCTTGCCAAGGGAAATAAAATGGATTTGGGCACTGAGAAAGACCCAAAAAAACCCAAATAAACCAATCTGGGCATCATTCTGCCAGACAGAAAACGTTGCAAGAGGAGAAATCAAATATTCCCAAAGTTGGGTTGGATTTTGCTGTTGGGTCTGGGGAACAACTCGCTTCAGAGGGTGGAAACAAAAGCGAGATGTGCAAACTCTGCCGAGGCAGGAATGCTTTTGTGAGAGCTGCAGACAAACCCTCAGCTCTCTCCCGGGGTTTTGTAACTCCCAAAAAACTGGAGCTTCTGCCAGGGCTTTGTGAGAGACGAGAGGAGAGGAGCAGCTCTGGGGCTGGATGGGAGGGGATGGTGGGGAGAGAGGCAAACGTGGCTCTGGGGGGAAGTTTTGGGGGTTTTTTCCTGTGTTTTTGGGGCTGGTTGTGTTGTGGGGTGATGGAGTTCCCAGCTGGGATTGTGGGATTTTGGGATGGTTTGGGGTGGGAAGGGATTGAAATCCTGTTTAGGGGATTTAGGTCCTATTTAGTGTCACACCAGGGATAGCTTCTAGTTTTAGATTGGTTCTATAAATCCTATTTATTTAGGGTTACCTTCTAGTTTTAGATTAGTTATATAAATCCTATTTATTTAGGGATACCTTCTGCTAGCCCAGGGTGCTCCCTGGACACTTCCAGGGATCCACAGCTTCTCTGGGAATTCCATCCCAGCCAGGAATTCCTTCCCAAATCCCATCCATCCCCACCCTATTTCAATTCCACCCCATTCCCCTGATCCCAAATCCCTTTCCATCCCAGCTTTTTTCCCTTTTTTCCCATAGTTTAACCCCAGCTCTCCCTTTCTCCCAGAGTTTTCCTTGTGGGATCACTCTCCACACTCTCCCCACATCTCCACAGCCCTGCAGAGGAGGATTTTAGGATTTCAGGGCTCTGCTGTACCCATTAGGGGTTGTTTGCTCCCGATTTTCCTGCTGACTCTGTTTTCCCCATCAGCCCAGCTGCTCAGATTCTCATTACCCAGCAGTGAAACAAAACCTCTGCAGTGAGAGGAAACCATTCCAATCCCATTTTTTAGGGAAAAAGCTCCTGGCAGACTTTTTTCCTGGAGAAATCAGTGTTCTGGTTCTGATCCTTTGTTCTTTCATTTGCTGATGCAAATCCGGGTCTGGAATTATTCTCCATGAAAAATTCCCTGCTCTGAACCAGCTCAGGCAGGGAGAAGGGAATGGGATTTTTGGAAAATGTCCCCCTGGTCTGCTGGAGCCATCAGGAGTTTCATTCCCTCCAGGGAGTGAAATGATTCCTCATTTTTTGCCGTTTTGCTCTTTTTTTTTTTTTTATATCCTCCTTGGCAAAGCAAGCTGAGAAAAAACGATGACAAAAAGGTTTGGATGCACAAAGCAGAATTCCAGGATTTTTTTTGTGCCTGAGTCAGCATCTCTGGGGGAGAGGGATGGGATGGGAGAGCTTTGAATGGAGCCTGAGCTGGAATATTCGGGAATATTCTCCCAAATCCAAGGGCAAGGAATTCCATTTGCACCTTTATTTTTCACTGCTGTGGAAAAACCAGCAAGGAGGAGACAGATGGGGGAAAGGAATGGCCAAGTGCTCAGCCTGGGAGTGGGGAATGCAGGAATTTTGAGTTTTGGAGTGGGAAATACAGGAACCTGGAGTTTTGAAGTGGGAAATAGAGGGATATTGAGTTCTGGGAGTGGGAAATAGAGGAATCTCAAATCCTGGAAGTGGGAAACGCAGGAATCTTGAGTTCTGGGGTGGGAAATACAAGAATATCAAGTTTTGGAGTGGAAAATACAGGAATCTCGAGTGCTGGAAGTGGGAAATAGAGTAATATCCAGTTCTGGAGTGGGAAATGCAGATATCTTGAGTTCTGGAGTTGGAAATGGAGGAATCTTGAGTTCTGGGGTGGGAAATGGAGGAATATCAAGTTTTGGAGTGGGAAATTGAGGAATCTCAAGTCCTGGAAGTGGGAAATACAGGAATCTTGAATTCCAGAGTGGGAAATAGAGGAATATCCACTTTGGAGTGGGAAATAGAGGAATATTGAGTTCTGGAGTGGGAAATAGAGGAATCTCAAGTGCTGGAAGTGGGAAATAGAGTAATATCCAGTTCTGGGAGTGGGAAATGCAGGAATCTCAAATCCTGGAAGTGGGAAATGCAGGAATCTTGAGTTCTGGGGTGGGAAATGCAGGAATCTCGAGTGCTGGAAGTGGGAAATAGAGGAATATCCAGTTCTGGAGTGGGAAATGCAGATATCTTGAATTCTGGAGTGGGAAATGGAGGAATCTTGAGTTCTGGGAGTGGAAAATAGAGGAATCTCAAGTCCTGGAAGTGGGAAGTACAGTAATCTTGAGTTTTGAGGTGGGAAATACAGGAATCTTGAGTTCTGGGAGTGGGAAATAGAGGAATATCCAGTTCTGGGAGTAAGAAATGCAGGAATCTCCAGTCCTGGAGTGAGAAATAGAGGAATCTCAAGTGCTGGAAGTGGGAAGTACAGGAATCTCAAGTTTTGAAGTGGAAAATAGAGGAATCTTGAATCCTGGAGTGGGAAATAGAGGAATATCCACTCCTGGAAATGGGAAATGCAGGAATTTCCAGTTCTGGGAGTGGGAAATGCAGGAATTTCCAGTTCTGGGAGTAGGAAATACAGGAATTTCCAGTTCTGGAGTGGGCAATGCAGGAATCTCCAGCCCTGGAGTGGCTCTTGGGTTTCCCATTCCCGCAGTGCTCAGAGCTCTTCTGGAAACGGATGGAACAACTTATTTGGATTGGCTAAGCTGCAGAACTAATTGCAAAAACAACAGGCAAATCCTCAGGTGCCTCCCAGCATTCCCAGGCTTCCCATTTTTCAAGAGGTTTGGGATTTTTTGGGGATTTTTAAAATTTTTTTTTCCTCTCCTCCACCTCAGCAGCTCTTTTGTTTCTCTTCTCTGATCCCATAAATCCCAGCTGGGATCAGATCTGGGATTCCCAGATCCATCCAGGGCTTTGGAATATCCAAATCCACCCTCTGACTTGGAAAATCCACGAGGTGGGGGAGTGGGGAGAAGAGAAAAAACCCCAAATCTGTGGGATCAGGAGAGGAAAAATCCCAATCTCCTCGATCAGAATTAGGGTGTTTCACATCTGGGGTTCAGTTGTGTTCCAGAGAGGATTTTTGGGAAGAGGTTGGAGATGAATCTTCAGGATCATGGAGAGGATTCCCAGCTTTTTGGGGGTTTTGGAGGAGCAGTTTGCTCCCTGTGCACCCAAAATCCCTGCAGAAGGATTTTGGGAATCCCAAAATCCCGCTGCTCATTCCCAGGGGTTGTTAAGGCTGGAAAAACCCTAACAGTCCTGTTTGCTTTGGGGTTTTTCCAGCTTTCCCAGCTGGCTGACATGCCCTGGGATGCTCAGGGATCACTAGAGGTGGGATGTGGGAATGCTGATCCCAGGGAGCACCAGGCAGATGTTCCACATCTGGAACGGCACACGACTCACCTGGGGTGGGATTTATCCCAAGGGTTCATCCCAAGGGTTCATCCCAGGGATTTATCCCAAGGATTCATCCCAAGGGTTCATCCCAGGGATTTATCCCAAGGATTCATCCCAAGGATTTATCCCAAGGGTTCATCCCAAGGGTTCATCCCAAGGATCCATCCTAAGGGTTCATCCCTGGGATTTATCCCAAGGATTTATTCCAAGGGTTCATCCCGAGGATTCATCCCAGGGATTCATCCCAGGGATTCATCCCAAGGATTTATCCCAAGGATTCATCCCAGGGATTCATCCCAAGGGTTCATCCCAGGGATTTATCCTAAGGGTTCATCCCAAGGATTCATCCCAAGGATCCATCCCAGAGATTTATCCCAAGGATTTATCCTAAGGGTTCATCCCAAGGATTTATCCCAAGGATTTATCCCAAGGATTCATCCCAAGGATTTATCCCAAGGATTTATCCCAAGGATTTATCCTAAGGGTTCATCCCAGGGATTTATCCCAGGGATTTATCCTAAGGATTAATCCCAAGGGTTCATCCCAGGGATTTATCCCAAGGATTCATCCCAAGGATTCATCCCAAGGATTTATCCCAGGGATTTATCCTAAGGGTTCATCCCAGGGATTTATCCCAAGGATTCACCCCAAGGATTTATCCCAAGGGTTCATCCCGAGGATTTATCCCGAGGATTCATCCCAAGGGTTCATCCCAGGGATTTATCCCAAGGGTTCATCCCGAGGATTTATCCCAAGGATTCATCCCAAGGGTTCATCCCAAGGGTTCATCCCAGGGATTTATCCCAAGGGTTCATCCCAAGGATTCATCCCAGGGATTCATCCCAAGGATTCATCCTAAGGGTTCATCCCTGGGATTTATCCCAAGGATTCATCCCAAGGATTCATCCCTGGGATTCATCCCAAGGGTTCATCCCAAGGGTTCATCCCAAGCATTTATCCCAAGGATCCATCCCAGGGATTCATCCTGAGGATTTATCCCAAGGGTTCATCCCAAGGGTTCATCCCAAGGATTTATCCCAAGGATTTATCCTAAGGGTTCATCCCAGGGATTTATCCCAAGGATTTATCCCAAAAACTCCAGACTGCTGAATCCAAGGAGAAGGCAAAGGGCTGTCTGGTGAAAACCCCATGTGACTTCAACACCTTCCCAGTGTTGGGTTTGGAAGGAAAATCCTTTTTTTCCCTTCTGGACTCAACACCAAAAGTAATTTATTTTGTCATTTCTGTGAATTTCACATTCAGCAGGGCTGATCCTCCCCTCTCTGTGGGGCTCAAAACTTCCTGTTTATTTTATGAATAAGTCCCATCATCGATGATGGAAAATTCCCACTTCCCAGCTGCCAATTCCCTCCTCAATTCCCATCTTTTCCAGGTGTTTTTAATTAAATTTTTTTAATTTAAAAAAAATTAATTTTTAAAAATTAAATTTAATTTTTAAGTTAATTTTTAATTTTTTATTAATTTTTTTATTAATTTTTTTAAATTAAAAATAATTTTTAAAATTAAATTTAATTTTTTAAATTTAATTTTTTTATTTTTTTATTAAATTTTTTTATTAAAAACCATTTTCACATTTTCAGCACCCAGAGCTGTTCCCAAGTGGATTTCAAGCTTTGCTGACTTTTTTTTTTTCCCTTTTTTTTTTTTTTTTCCTGGTGGAGAAACCAAACCAGCAGCACAAATTTCCCTCTGGCAGCTCTGAGCAAACACAATTTCTCCATCAGGGCAAAACGCTGGGAATGTTTCCCAAAGTGCAGCAGGGAGAAGAGAGTTGAGGGTTTGGAAAGCAGCCTGGAATGCCCCGAGGCTCTCAGACCTTCCTGACAGCACGTAGGCAAAAAAAAACTGCAGGATTTTGGGAGAATCTGCCAAATTCGGGAGGAACTTTGCGCTGGAAATGGATTTTTCCTGCTCTGCTGGAGATGTTCCAAACCCCAGCTTACATCAGACCTTTGCAACACCTGCATTGACTCAGATGTGATGAATCTGAGGATCCTAATTAATTTTTTTTTTAATTTTGAGGGCTGCAGGAGCTTTCAAAAGTGGATAAATCTTGTTTTCTGGGGTTACTGGGGGTGTTTGAGGGATTCCAAATTCAGCTGTTGGGAATTCCTGCAGCTGAGGGCGAGAGGGGGAATCAGGATTTGCAAAACTGGGTGGGAAATTATAATAATAATATTATTAATTAATTTGGTTAATGGATAATCTAAATTCTATATTAATGATAATAAATGATATAAAAATTAAAGGTAGTATTAATGATAATTTAATAATATTAAATTATAGGAAATTATCTATCAATTAAATGAAAGATAGGGGAGAAAAAAGAAAAGGGGAAGGAGAGAGGAAGCCTTAAGGGAATTGTCTGAGGTGGGTGGACAGAGCAGCAGAGCTGAGGATGAGGAGGAGATGCCAACCCCATTCCTTCTTCCTTTCCAAACCCCATTTTCTCCTTTTCCAACCCCATTCCTTTCTCCTTTTCCAGCCCCATTTTCTCATTTTCCTGCCCCATTCTTTTCTCCTTTTCCAGCCCCATTCCTTTTTCCTGCCCCATTCCAACCCCATTCCTCTCTCCTTTTTCTGCTCCATTCCTTTCTCCTTTTCCAACCCTATTCATTTCTCCTGTCCCATTCCTTTCCCCATTCCCAACCCCATTCCAACCCCATTCCTTTGTTCTTTTCCAACCCCGTTTTCTCCTTTTCCTGCCCCATTCCCAACCCTATTCCTTCCTTCTTTTCCTGCCCCATTCCTTTCTCCTTTTCCTATCCTGTTTCTTTTCTCCTTTTCCAGCCCCTTTTCCTTCTCCTTTGCCTGCCCCATTCCTTTTTGCTTTTCCTGCCCCATTCCAACCCCATTCCTTTGTCCTTTTCCAACCCCATTCCTCTTTCTCCTTTTCCTGCCTCATTGCTTTCTCCTTTTCTAACCCCATTTTCTCCTTTTCCAACCCCATTCCTTTCTCCTTTTCCAACCCCATTCCTTTCTCCTTTCCCAACCCCATTCCTTTCTTTCTCCCTTTCCAACCCCATTCCTTTCTCCTTTTCCAGCCCCATTCCTTCCTTCTTTCCCAATCCCATTCCCTTCTCCTTTTCCAACCCCATTTTCTCCTTTTCCAACCCTGTTTTCTCCCTTTCCAACCCCATTTTCTCCTTTTCCTGCCCCATTCCTTTGTCCTTTTCCAACCCCATTCCAACCCCACTCCTTTCTCATTTCCCTGCCCCATTCCCTTCTCCCTTTCCCAACCCCATTTTCTCCATTTCTAACCCCATTTCTCCTTTTCCAACCCCATTCCATTAATTCCTTCCTCATTTTCCTGCCCCATTCCTTTCTCATTTCCCTGCCCCATTCCCTTCTCCCCTTCCCAACCCCATTTTCTCCTTTTCCAGCACCATTCCAGCCCCATCCCAGCCCCAAATCCTCTTTCCCTGCCCTCCCCAGCTCTCAGTTTCTCACCCCATCCCCACCAAAACCACCCAGAGGACAGCAGAGCCCCAAATCAACCCTCAGCCCTGCGCAGCTCCTGCCCTGCTCTCCCCCTCTCCCTGCCCAGAGGCCCTTTAAAAACTCAGGGCAATTTCCCTTTTTTTTCCAAGCTGCTGAACCCGAGGATTCCTCAGCTCTGATGTAACCCCGAGCACAACCACGTGGCGTCAAATCGCCCAGATTTGACCAGGAAAATAAAAAAAAAAAAACTCCTGGAAGGGAACTGATCCGTTTTTCAGGAGTTCTTTTCTAACTGCTCACCGCAGCAGATTTTTCCTGCCAGGATTTGCCTCTGGGGCTCTGCAGGGATCTTTTCCTGCCAGGATTCACCTCTGGGGCTCTGCAGGGATCTTTTCCTGCCAGGATTCACCTCTGGGGCTCTGCAGGGATCTTTTCCTGCCAGGATTCGCCTCTGGGGCTCTGCAGGGATCTTTTCCAGGCAGGATTTGCCTCTGGATGCTGCTCTGTGCCCTGCTAGGTGCCACATGTGAAATCCATTCTGCTCCCATGACTCATTTGCTGTCCCAGGTTGGGAGGAGGAGCTGGAGAAACGCTGCTGTCAGCACGGCGGAATCCCAAATTCCACATGGGATCACGGCTTGGGATGAAAATCCCCAAAATCCTTCCCTGCACCCGGAGTGATTCTGGGATTAAAGTTGGACCTAACCAAGCTGGGCTTTAATTCCACAGGAATTTAGACTGGGACTAAGTTAAGCTTTATTTCCACTGGAATTGGGAT
Source organism: Lichenostomus cassidix (assembly GCF_008360975.1). NCBI lineage: Eukaryota > Metazoa > Chordata > Aves > Passeriformes > Meliphagidae > Lichenostomus > Lichenostomus cassidix. The sequence continues at coordinate 108,776 of NW_028147326.1, read as the reverse complement.
TAAATTAAGCTTTATTTCCACTGGAATCCCAAATTCCACATGAAGTCATGGTTTGGGATGAAAATCCCCAAAATCCTTCCCTGCATTCAGAATTATTCTGGGATTAAAGTTGGCCCTAACCAAGCTGGGCTTTAATTCCACAGGAATTTAAACTGGGACTAAATTAAGCTTTATTTCCACTGGAATCCCAAATTCCACATGGGATCACGGCTTGGGATGAAAATCCCAAAATCCTTCCCTGCACCCGGAATTATTCTGGGATTAAGGCTGGACCTAACCAAGCTGAGCTTTATTTCCACAGGAATTTCGACTGGGACTAAATTAAGCTTCATTTCCACTGGAATTGGGATTAAATTAAGCTTCATTTCCACTGGAACTGGGATTAAATTGTTTTATTTCCACTGGAATCCCAAATTCCACGTGAAGTCATGGTTTGGGATGAAAATCCCAAAATCCTTCCCTGTACCCAGAATGATTCTGGGATTAAAGTTGGACCTAACCAAGCTGGGCTTTATTTCCACAGGAACTGAGATTGGGATTAAATTAAGATTTATTTCCACTGGAATTGGGATTAAATTAAGATTTATTTCCACTGGAATTGGGATTGAATCAAGGTCGCTGTGCTGGTGAAATCAGCACTTGGAAAAAAGAAATTGAAGCAACAAAGGAGATTTGTTATAGGGTCACTTATAGGATAAATCTGAGGGGTTTTTTAGTGGGAAAAGGGAAAGGATTCCTGAGGATGGAGTCACACAGGGTGGGAAAGTTTGTGTTGTAAAATCCTGGAAAGGAGCTTAGAAATCATGGAATTCCACACCTCCTTGGGCACTTCCAGGGAGTGCCTGGGAATTCCATCCCAACCCCTCACAGGGAAGAATTTCTCCCAAAATCCCACCTAACCCTCCCCTCTAGAAGTTCCAATCCTGCCTTTCCCTCCTTCCTCCCCACCTTACACTCCTCCCAGAATCTCCACCACCATTCCCATTCCATCTCCATTGATCCCACACGGAATAAATTCCATTTCCTTCCCCACCTCCAGAACATGAACATCCAGGTGGAGGACATCCGGATCCTTCTAGAAGTTTCAATCCCACCCTGTCCCCTTCTCCTCCCCACCCTATACTCCCTCTGGAATCTCCACACCGTTCCCATTCCGTTTCCATTCATCCCACATGGACTAAATTCCCATTTCTTTCCCCACCTCCAGAACATGAACATCCTGGAGGACATCCAGATCCCCCTAGAAGTTCCAATCCTGCCCTGTCCCTCCTTCCTCCCCACCCTACACTCCTCCCAGAATCTCCACACCATTCCCATTCCATTTCCCCTCATCCCACACAGAATAAATTCAGTTTCTTTCCCCACCTCCAGAACATGGACATCCAGGTGGAGGACATCCAGATCCCTCTAGAAATTCCAATCCCACCCTGTCCCCACCATACCCTCCCTCTGGAATCTCCACACCATTCCCATTCCGTTTCCATTCATCCCACACGGAATAAATTCCCATTTTTTTCCCCCACCTGCAGAACATAAACATCCAGGTGGAGGACATCCGGATCCTTCTAGAAGTTCCAATCCTGTCCCTCCTTCCTCCCCACCCCACAATCCTCCCAGAATCTCCACACCATTCCCATTCCGTTTCCACTCATCCCACACGGAATAAATTCCATTTCTTTCCCCACCTGCAGAACATGAACATCCAGGTGGAGGACATCCGGATCCTTCTAGAAGTTTCAATCCCACCCTGTCCCCTTCTCCTCCCCACCCTATACTCCTCCCAGAATCTCCACACCGTTCCCATTCCATTTCCACTCATCCCACACGGAATAAATGCCCGTTTCTTCCCCACCTCCAGAACATGGACATCCGGATCCCCCTAGAAGTTCCAATCCTGTCCCTCCTTCCTCCCCACCCTACACTCCCTCTGGAATCTCCACACCATTCCCATTCCGTTTCCACTCATCCCACCCAGAATAAATTCCCCTTCTTTCCCCACCTGCAGAACATGGACATCCAGGTGGAGGACATCTGGATCCCCCTAGAAGTTCCAATCCTGCCCTGTCCCTCCTTCCTCCCCACCTTACACTCCTCCCAGAATCTCCACACCATTCCCATTCCATTTCCACTCATCCCACCCGGAATAAATTCCCATTCTTTCCCCACCTGCAGAACATGAACATCCAGGTGGAGGACATCCGGCTCCGCGCCATCCTGGCCACCTACCGCAAGCGTGTCCCTGTCACCGAGGGCTACGTGGAGGTGAAGGACGAGGGCGTCTGGAAGCAGATCTGCGACAAGCACTGGAGCATGAAGAATTCCCGCGTGGTCTGCGGGATGTTCGGCTTCCCCAGCGAGAGGAAATTCAACACCAACGTGTACAAGTAAGGAGGGAGGGAGGGAAAATGTTGTTGGGGATGCTCAGGGGGTTGTTCCCAAATGGGGATTGGCAGGGGGGAAATTTGGGTGTTTTGTCCATCCAGGTTGGGTTTTCAATGATGTTTGGAATGTCCAGCGTGTGGTAGGAGAAACTTTGGATCCTCAGGCTTGGGGTGAAGGCTTTGAGCAGAGTTTGATAGAGCCTGGAGTGGGATGTGAGAGACTTTGGAATGGGATGGGAGAGACTTTGGAATGGGATGTGGGAGACACTTTGGAATGGGATAGGAGAGACTTTGGAATGGGATAGGAGAGACTTTGGAATGGGATAGGAGAGACTTTGGAATGGGATGGGAGAGACTTTGGAATGGGATGTGAGAGACTTTGGAATGGGATAGGAGAGACTTTGGAGTGGGATAGGAGAGACTTTGGAATGGGATGGGAGAGACTCTGGAATGGGATGGGAGAGACTTTGGAATGGGATGGGAGACAGTTTGGAATGGGATGTGAGAGACTTTGGAATGGGATGGGAGAGACTTTGGAATGGGATGTGAGACAGTTTGGAATGGGATGTGAGAGACTTTGGAATGGGATGGGAGAGACTTTGGAATGGGATGGGAGACACTTTGGAATGGGATATGAGACACTTGGCCCAAAAAAGTCTTTTTATTTTGCAGTTCCAGCTCCAGGATGAGGGATCCCATTCCATTCCATCCCATGCCATTCCATCCCATGCCATTCCATTCCATTCCATTCCATTCCATTTCCCCCAGCAGGACTGGGCTCTGTGGGGTGGGCAGGGCAGGGATGGAGCCAAACTGCTCCCACTGAATCCACCAGTTCTGAGGAAAAAACCCTGGAATGCTCTGGGTGGGAAGGGATTCCAATCCCATCCTAAATCCTATCCCAAATCCTATCCTATCTGCCATCCCAGCTCTGCTTTCTCTCCCCAGATTTGTGAATTCCTTTAAAACCAAGCAGGAAAGCAGTGATTTCTAGGGAGAACTTTGTGTTTTCCAGAGCTGCCAGCAGGAAGGTTTGAGTTTCCCATTCCTTGGAGCTCTGGGCTTTTTCGCTGTCATTGCTTCAGTTTGCTTTTTGTCACCACTTTGCTTTTTCTCATCCCAGCCCAGCCTCTTCCCACATTGTTCCCTAGTAAAAACATCCCTTTTCTCCTGGGGAACTGTGTAAAAGTGTTTAAATGAAATTTAACAGATGTAGAACAGTTGGAATGGAATTCTGTCTCCTTCCTCTCCCTGGGGAGTGGGAAAGCCTGGCTGGTCCAGGGCAGAGCCGAGTGCTCCAGGCAGGAGATTTTGGGGTTTTTTTGTGGTTTTGGGGTTTTTTGTGGTTTTGGGTTTTTTTGTGTTTTCCTGCTGCTCCTTTCAGCCTCTGGAATTGCTATTCCTGAACATTCCCTCTGGATCCCCCTGGCCACGTTTCATTCCATTCATTAGCAAAATCCTGATCAATTTGAGAGGTTCTTGGCTTGGAATAACCTAAAGATCCCAGCGTGGGGAACCTGAAATAAATCAGAATTCTGTCTGCAGGATTCCCAGGGAATTAATGACCCCAAACACAAATCTGAGGGGTTTTTGCTTCCACCAGTGCAGCACATTTCCCTAAACCCATCCCTGAGATTCCCATCCCTGGCAGGAACAGGGAATAAATCACCTCCAGACAGACAAAGTGGATTTTTCCTGCTTCCACTTGTGTTCTTTCCAAGAAAAGCATTAACTGCAGCATCTGGAGCCATCTGCCCGAAATAGAAATAAAGAAAAGGGAGCTCAGGAGTTGTCCTGTGCTTTGGACACATGGAAACGGAAAAACTGAGGGAAGGCTGTTCAGGATAAACTCAGAGCCGCTGAAAATCCCAAGGATTCCAGCTGGGATTAGGAACACAAAGTGCTCTTCAAGCTTTGCTCCTGAGGAGCCCCAAGACCTCCTAATTTTCCTTGTTTTCAGCCCTGCTGGGCTCCAGCACCCACAAATAATTTGGAAAACATGCTGAGCATTATCCCAGGTTGGAAAAAAAAACAGGGATGGCATTTTATGGGGTGGGAGAGGCTTGTAAAGCTTTGGCAGCTGCAGGGTTTTGTTTGTCAGAGAAGTTTAAAAGCTGAATTCTTGCTCGGGTTGCTTCGCTTTGTGTTCAGCTGGTGTTACTGGGAGGGAAAATTTCCCAGTTCCAGACTGGGAATGACCTTGGATTCACGGCCAGGGGACTGGGATGACAACCAGTGGGATTTTCTCCCCTGGGCTGGGGGATTCTGTCCCACCTGGGGTTTTTTGGGCAGGGAAAAGTTCATCCTGGTGCTCAGATCCTCTCCCTGGGAGAGCAAAACCTCAGAAAAATCCTTTCCCCTCATTGCTCAGGCTTTAATTTGTGAATCCTCTTCTCCCAAGGGCAGATCCTTCCCTGCTGCTGGGAGGAAGGCTGGGATGAGGATGAGGATCAGGATTGGGATCAGGATCAGGATGAAGATGAAGATGAGGATCAGGATCAGGATCAGGACAAGGGTGAGGATCAGGATCAGGATGAAGATGAGGATCAGGATTGGGATCAAGATGAGGATGAGGATGAAGATGAGGATGAGGGTGAGGGTGAGGATCAGGATCAGGATGAGGATGAGGATCAGGATCAGGACAAGGATCAGGATGAGGGTTGGGATGAGGATGAGGATCAGCATGAGGATGAGGGTGAGGATCGGGATGAGGATGAAGATCAAGATGAAGATGAGGATGAGGATCAGGGTGAGGATGAGGATGAGGATAAAGATGAGGATCAGGATCAGGACAAGGATGAGGATGAGGATCAGGACAAGGATCAGGGTGAGGATGAGGATCAGGATGAGGACAAGGATCAGGATGAGGATCAGGACAAGGATCAGGATCAGGATGAAGATGAGAATGAGGATGAGGATCGGGATGAGGATCAGGATAAGGATCAGGACCAGGATGAGGATCAGGACAAGGATCAGGATGAGGACGAGGATCAGGACCAGGATCAAGATGAGGATCAGGACAAGGACCAGGCTCAGGATCAGGTTTCTGCCTCCCTCCCCACATCCCCCATCCCCACTGCCCCATCCCCGCCGAGCTCTGCTCCTGCCCGGCGGTGGGAGGTGAAATGACTTGCAGATGGGTCTTGCCTGAAAGAAAACAAGTGAGCTCATCGCTGTCCTGCTGCCAGGGGTTTATTCCTTTTATTCCTGCCTGCAACTGTAACTCTGGAGCAGACAGAGCGATTTATGTTCGGAAATGGAACAAATCTGAGTCCATTCCCTGCTCTTGTTCTTTCCTCACAGTGGGTTTTATAGAGGAGCTGCTAAAACTCCTCCTCCCAGTTCCTGCTCTGGCTGGGAAAGCAGAATTTAATGCGTTTTGCTGATGGGGAGAGTAGAAATTCGGGATGGGAGAGATGGAGCTGATGGCTTTTTGCACATAGCCTTTGTGGCTTGACAAAGAAAGGGCTGGAGGAGCTCAGGATTTTGGGATATTCCCACCAATGTCAGTCCAAACAGCAGCTCCCAGTTCAACCAGTCTGCCCAGCCCATCAGTCAGGGGTGGTGGGTTTCGTTCTTGTAGGAGAAACCCGAATTTCTTTTTGTTTTTTCCCTGGAAAAGCTGGAAACAGAAGGGCTTTGGCAGGCCTGGCTTCCCTCCCTCCTCCTTGATAATTTAGATAAAAACTGGGAGAATTTCCCAAGAGTACAAACCTCTGCTCACAGCCCCCAGGAGGAGCTCAGCAGCCTCTGCTCAGCAGGATTTGGGTGAATTTCCCTGGAATTTGTGTGCAATGATTTGTTTTCCTCTCCCCAAATCCTGGAATCGTGGAATACCCTGAATTTTCCTTGTCCAACCCCTCAGCCACTTCCCACAGCCCTTGCTCTCCACCTCAGCTTTGCTCAAAGCTTTCCTAGGATGAAATTCCCTCTCTCCTCACCAGCAGAAATGGTTTGAATTCCAGCCTGACCCGAAATTGGCCGAAATCTCCCAGCAGGAATGTTCATTCCCACCTCTGACCCGAGCAGCCTCACTTGTGTGTCCAAAACCAAACCTCAGCAAAGCCCTGAGCTTCTGGCTGTGAAAAATCAGCTGAATTCTGCTTTTTTTTAATCTAGATTCAGTCTGAGGACACGAGGTGGGGCTTGGTTTCTCTCTCCCCAGCCTCCCCAGGGCTCTTAATGCCATCCAGATGTTCATGCCTCGTGAAATTTCCAGCATGAGCTCATTGTTTGCTATTCTGAGGCATCCCCAGCGCTGCTCCCCCCAAGCCAGGCTGCTTCTTGTCTGCCCTGCACTTCGTGGAGCTCCCTGGGCCTGTCTGGGAAGGGTGAAAATGTTCTTCCAGGTTTTCCTTTCCATCCTGAGGGCAGCTGGGAATTTGTGTCGCGTCCTTTTAAATTTATGTTTTCAATTTCAGCTCTTTTTCCGATTTTTCCATCCCTTTTTCCCTCGATTCAGGGGGTCCCTGACAGCTCTGCTGTGCCCAAAAGTGGTTCTGACAGCCAGTTTTTCTCCCAGGATGGGCCTGAGGATGCATTTCAGCCTTTTCCATCCTTTTCCAGCACGATGGGATGCAGCTGCTGCTCCCTGCCAGCCTGGCTGGATCCATCCCTGACCTCAGCCCGGGGAAATCACTAATTCCAGGAAGGATTAGTCAGGGGCTGGGAGCCAGGAGAAATCTGTGAGAAATCCTCCTCCAGTCTGTGACCCTGCAAATCACAGAATCCAGAGGGATCAGCCGGGAGAACCTGGAGGGTTTAATCCCAAAAAAAAACCACCCTCGGGAAGTCTCTTTGCCCTTTTCCCAGCTGCTCCTCCCTGCTCTCTGTGCTCAGTGAACCAAAAGTGCTGCTTTTGTCCCCAAATTCCACCCAACCTGGCTGTGCCACTGAGCACAGCTCACCCCAGGGTGTGGCAGAGTCACCTGGAATGATTTCCACAAATTCCACCTGGAATGATCTCCCCAAATTCCACCTGGAATGATCTCCCCAAATTCCACCTGGAGTGATCTCCACAGAGATTCCTGGAATGATCTCCACAGAGATTCCTGGAATGAAATCCACAAATTCCACCTGGAATGATCTCCCAGATTCCACATGGAATGATCTCCCAAGAGACTCCTGGAATGATCTCTCCAGAGCCACCTGGAATGATCTCCACAGAGATTTCTGGAATGAAATCCACAGAGTCTCCTGGAATGATCTCCACAGAGATTTCTGGAATGATCTCCACAGAGATTCCTGGAATGATCTCCTCAAATTCCACCTGGAATGATTTCCTCAGAGATTCCTGGAATGATCACAAATTCCACCTGGAATGATCTCCACATATTCCACATGGAATGATCTCCACAGAGTCTCTTGGAATGATCTCCTCAAATTCCACCTGGAATGATCTCCCCAGAGACTCCTGGAATAAAATCCACAGAGACCCCTGGAATGATCTCCAGAGGTTCCACCTGGAATGATCTTCCCAGAGACTCCTGGAGTGATCTCCAGAGGTTCCACCAGGAATGATATCCCCAGAGATTCCTGGAATGATCTCCACACATTCCACCTGGAATGATCTCCCCAGAGCCACGTGGAGATCCCAGCAGGGCATTAACTCCCCAGCACCTTCCCTGTGTTTCACCTCCTTTTCAAGGAGTTTTTAAGGAGTTTTAAGGCTTTTCAAGGCCCGCCTGACCCACCTTTCCCCTCCCCACCAGGACGGAGCTGGCTTCCTTCCCTTCCCGCTTTATCACACGTGCTTCTCCTCCCCAGGAGAGCCTGGAGCAGCTCCAGGCAGTTTGCAGCAGCAGCAGCAGTCGCTGCCAAGCTGCTCCGCCGTGAACAAGTCCTCAGGGAATCTCTCCTGCTGGCGGAAATCGCTTCCAGCCTCACGGTTGTTAACACCGAGCTTTGGGTTTGCCCCAACCCCAGCCGGGAGCTGCTGGGCAGCAAAAGGGGGTTTTTGGGGGTTCTCTGGTTGTTTTCACGAATTCTCTTTGTCTGATTTGGGGTTAGGTTCTCCCTGGCGCTGTGCAGGGTGGGATGTCCAGTGCTGGGAAGGTGGGATTTGCTGATTGCAAACTGATTTTTCAGTTTTTGCAGGGGATCTGTTTCCTCTTAGTGGGGTTTGCTGAATCCAAACTGATTTTTCAGTTTTTGCAGGGGATCTGTTTCCTCTCAGTGGGATTTGCTGATTGCAAACTGATTTTTCAGTTTTTGCAGGGGATCTGTTTCCTCTCAGTGGGATTTGCTGATTCCAAACTGATTTTTCAGTGTTTGCAGGGGATCTGTTTCCTCTCAGTGGGATTTGCTGATTGCAAACTGATTTTTCAGTTTTTGCAGGAGATGTTTCCTCTCAGTGGGATTTGCTGATTGCAAACTCTGATTTTTCAGTTTTTGCAGGAGATGTTTCCTCTCAGTGGGATTTGCTGATTGCAAACTGATTTTTCAGTTTTTGCAGGGGATCTATTTCCTCTCTGGGATTTGCTGAATCCAAACTCTGATTTTTCACTTTTTGCAGGAGATCTGTTTCCTCTCAGTGGGATTTGCTGATTGCAAACTGATTTTTCAGTTTTTGCAGGGGATCTGTTTCCTCTCTGGGATTTGCTGAATCCAAACTGATTTTTCAGTGTTTGCAGGGGATCTGTTCCCTCTCAGCTGGCTGGACTCGATGACCCTGGAGGTCTTTTCCAGCCAGAATAACTCCATGATTTTCAGTGTCACCTCAGCTGGGTCACGGTGTGGACAAACAGATCAATCCCCAAATAACCCTCCCTCCATCCCAGGACATTTTCCCTCCCAAAACACCTCCATCCATGCTTTTTTTTTTTATGGAATCCTAACTCTTCCCGCTCTCCTCGCCCCTTTCAGGATGTTTGCCAGCAGAAGGAAGCAGCACTACTGGGGCTACTCCATGGAGTGCAGCGGCAACGAGGCGCACATCTCCAGCTGCAGGCTGGGCAAGCAGCTCCCGGTGGCTCCTGGCAAGAACGGGACAGTGTGTGACAACGGGATGCCAGCCGTGGTCAGCTGTGTCCCCGGCAGAGCCTTCGCCCCCAGCAGCCACAGCGGATTCAGGAAAGCCTTCAGGCAGGAGGTGAGCGGGGAGAGGGGGTGGTGTGGTGTAAAATCCCAAAATTTGGTGGGAAAGACCTTAAAGGTGGTGTAATCCCATGGGCAGGACAGCTTTTGCTGTCCCAGGTGATCCCAGCCTGGCCTGGGACACTTCCAGGGATCCAGGGGCAGCACAGCTCCTCTGGGAATTCCATCCCAGGGAGGAATTCCTTCCCAAAATCCCATCCCTCCCTGCCCTCTGGAAGCCATTCCCTGTGTCCTGTGCCTCCAGCAGATTCCCAGTGCCCTGGGCTGTTCCTGCAGCACCCGCAGAGGGATGGGAAAATGGAATCTTGGAATGGTTGGGGTGGGAAGGAACCTCAAAGCCAATCCCATTCCACCCCCTGCCATGGGGAGGGACAGTTTCCTCTATCCCAGGTTATCCCAGCCTGGCCTTGGACACTCCCAGAGATCCACAGCTTCTCTGGGAATTCCATCCCAGCTCCTCCCCACTCTCCCAGCAAGGAATTCCTCCCCTAAATCCCATCAATCTGCCAATTAGAGCAGGAAAACCGCTCAGGTCTAACCCTTCACCACCAGTTGTCCCACAGCCACAGCATCCCCCCTGCAATCCCCACCTCCCTGCATTCCCACCCTCCCAAATTCCCGCTTTTCCCCTCCGTTTCCTGCTCCAAAGGGTGGGATAGCAGCTCCCCCAGCAGCTGGCAGAGCAAGGAGTGAGAAAATCCTTGGGTCACGTTCGTGTCAGAGCCTCTCCTCCCCAGCCAGCTGAACTCCTGCCCAGCTGCTGCTGGGCTTTGCTGCTCCGCAGTCCTGCTGGGCTGTTTCCCGTTTTAATTCCCGTTTTAATTCCCGTTTTAATTCCCATTTTAATTCCCGTTTTCCCCTGGAAATCAGCTGGAGATTTCCTCCACCTCCATGGCCTCAGCAAGGCAATGCCCCGGGGGGGAGGCTGGGAAGGTTGGGAAGTTTGTTTAGTCTGGAGAGGAGAGCGCTGAGAGGAACATGAAAATCCCAGGAGATGTGAAAGGGTTGGAGAACAAGCCTGGATTGCTGTGTGTTCCCTGTTGTTCCCAGTTTTTCCCAATTTTTCCCAGCTATTCCCAGTCTTTCCCAGTCTTTCCCAGTTTTTTCCCCAGTTTTCCTCCCCAGTTTTCCTCCCCAGTTTTCCTCCCCAGTTTTCCTCCCCAGTTTTCCTCCCCAGTTTTCCTCCCCAGTTTTTTTCCCCAGTTTTTCTCCCAGTTTTTCTCCCAGTCTTTCCCCCAGTTTTTCCCCCAGTTTTTCCCCCAGTTTTTCCCAGTTTTCCCCAGTTATTCCAGTCATTCCCAGTTTTTCCCAGGTATTCCCAGGTATTCCCAGTTTTTCCCAGTCATTCCCAGTCATTCCTAGTTTTTCCAGTTGTTCCCAGTCTTTCCCAGTCTTTCCCAGTCTTTCCCAGTCTTTCCCAGTCTTTCCCAGTCTTTCCCACTTTTTCCCACTTTTTCCCACTTTTTCCCACTTTTTCCCAGTCCCAGGGAGAGGCGATTCTGGATCTGTCTGGGAAGAATGAAAACTCTCCTCCAGGTTTTCCCTTCCATCCTGAGCACAGCTGGGAGTTTGCTGGCGCTTTGTCTCTCATCCTCCCCGGGTTTGCTTTTCACATTTCAGTTCCCAATTCCTATTTTTCCATCCCTTTTCCCTCGGTTCGGGGAAAGAACAGGAAAGAACAGCTTAACAAGCAGAGAGTTCAGGCCGCCAAGGGAAATTTTCCAGGCTGAGGATGGAGAGGAAACCTTGGAGGCTCCTCAGGGGAGAAGGTTTTTCCATGGATTTCCAGCACCTCCCGACCCTCCTGTGGTGGGAATAATGCAATTCCTGCCTGAATTCCAGGCTTTCCCCTGCATGAAAATTTGTGGGATTTGGGATTTAGGCTTGGGAGGTGAAAGGTTTGGTAAATCATTGTAGATCTCCAGAGCCAAATGCACTGCCAGGTAATTCCTCAAGCCGTTGTTTGGTGTCCTTGGTGTGACCCCAGCCTGGGGAAAGCGCTCCCAGTTGGAAAAATTGAGGAATTTTGGGGTTCCCAAAGCTTTGCTCCCACTGCCGAAATGCAGCTCTGAGGTGCAGCAGGAATTGGGAGCTGCTTGGCCCTGGGGAGAGGAGTAGGTGATTAGTAGATAATAATAAAATAGATAGATAGATCTAATAAAATAGATAGATAGATGATAGATGATAGATAATAATTAATAGATAATAATTTAAATTGGTTTTTTTTATTCTCTGCCCCACACATGAGATATGAGAAACAAATCTTTACTGGGAGAATAAGGGAATGGAGGAAATTTTCAGAATAAAGGATGGAGGAAATTTTGTCAATAAAGAAATGGGAGAAATCTTGAAAATAAAGGAATGGAGGAAATATTGAGAATAAAGGGATGGAGAAAATGCCTTCAGCTGGGAGCCACACATGGGTGTCCCGACTCTGGGAAGCTCTAAAACGTGACCAACCCTCTGGATTTGCCAAAAACCCTCTTGTGGTGGGCTGGAATCTGCTGATGTGCTCAATCTGCTGATTTGTTTAACCTCTGCAGATAAAAATCTCCTTCCACCCAGCGCTTTCGGAATCACCTGATGGATGTTTTATGGTATCTCAGCCGATCTCAGGATAATTTTTTGGGGCTCAGATTTCCCCAAATCCCCCCGTAAAGGACAGAATTCCCATTCCCAGCGTGTCTCTCTTCCAGCAACCCCTGGTGAGGCTGAAACTGGGAATAACTGGGAAAAACTGGGAAAAACAGGAACAACTGGGAACAACTGGGATTAAGGTATCTCAGGCGATCTCAGGATAATTTTTAGGGCTCAGATTCCCCCAAATCCCCCCGTAAAGGATGGAATTCCCATTCCCAGCGTGTCTCTCTTCCAGCAACCCCTGGTGAGGCTGAAAGGAGGAGCCAACACGGGCGAGGGGCGCGTGGAGGTGCTGAAGAACGGCGAGTGGGGGACAGTTTGTGACGACAACTGGAACCTGGTGGCCGCCAGCGTGGTGTGCCGCGAGCTGGGCTTCGGCAGCGCCAAGGAGGCCATCGCTGGGGCCAGGCTGGGCCAAGGTGGGCATGGAGCTCCAGGGGTGCTTGGAACCCTGGATTCTGGAATGTTCCACCCCCAGGAGGGTGCTGGTCAGCCAGGGCGCGGCGGGTTGGCGGCGGGATGTTGGGTTTGGGGAGTGGAAGTTGTGTCAGCTTAGCGAGGATCTTGGAGAGATTGAGGAGTGGAATGATGGGGATTGAAGAGATTCACTGAGAAAAGTGTGGGAATTATGAGTTTGACACCAAACTGGAATGATGGGACTTGAAAAAATTCCCTGAATCTTTTGAAGATTCGGGTTTGGGGAGTGGGAGTTTCTTGTGTCAGTTTAGTGAGGATCGTGGAGAGATTGGGGATTGGAATGATGGGGATTGAAGAGATTCACTGAAAAAAGTGTGGAGATGGTGAGTTTGAGGCCAAACTGCAATGATGAGACTTGAAAAAATTCCCTGAATCTTTTGAAGATTCAGGTTTGGGGACTGGGAGTTTCTTGTGTCAGCTCAGCGAGGATCTTGGAGAGATTGAGGAGTGGAATGATGGGGATTGAAAAGATTCCCTGAGAAAAGTGTGGGGAAAATGAGTTTGAGGCGTGACTGGAATGATGGGACTTGAAAAGATTCCCTGAATCTTTTAAAGATTCAGGTTTGAGGACTGGGAGTTTCTTGTGTCAGCTTAAGGGGGATCTTGGAGAGATTGAGGAGTGGAATGATGGGAGTTGAAAAGATTCCCTGAGAAAAGTGTGAGGATGATGAGTTTGAGGCCAAATTGGAATTATGGGGCTTGAAAAGATCCCTGGAAAAAGTGTGGGAATGATGAGTTTGGGGCCAGACTGCAATGATGGGACTCAAAAAGATTCCCTGAATCTTTTGAAGATTCAGGTTTGGGAAGAGGGAGATTCTTCTGACACCTTAAGGAGGATCCTGAAGAGTTTGAGGACTGGAATGATGGGGTTTGAAAAGATTCCCTGAAAAGAAGTGTAGAGATGCTGAGTTGGAGGCCAGACTGGAATGATGGGACTTGAAAAAGTTCCTTGAAAAAAGTGTGGAGATTATGAGTTTGACTCCAGACTGGAATGATGGGATTGAAAAAATTCCCTGAAAAAATGTGGGGATGATGAGTTTGAGGCTGGATTGGAATTGTGTGATTTAAAATATTCCCTGAATTTTTTTAAGATTCGTGTTTGGGGAGAGGGAGTTTCTTCTGACACCTTAAGGAGGATCCTGAAGAGTTTGAGGACTGGAATGATGAGAATTGAAGAGATTCCCTGAAAAAAGTGTAGAGATGATGAGTTTGAGGCCAAACTGGAATTATGGGGCTTGAAAAGATCCCTGAAAAAAGTGTGGGGATGATGAGTTTGAGTCCAGACTAGAACGATGTGACTTAAAAAGATTCCCTGAATCTTTTGAAGATTCAGTTTTGGGGAGAGGGAGTTTCTTCCGTCAGCTTAACGAGGATCTTGAAGAGTTGGAAGGCTGGAATGATGGGAATTGAAAAGATTCCCTGAAAAAAAGTGTGGAATTGATGATGAGTTTGAGGCTGGACTAGAATTGTGTGACTTTAAAAGATGCCCTGAAAAAAGTGTAGAGATGATGAGTTTGAGGCCTGGAATGATGGGAATTGAAAAGATCCCTGAAAAAAAGTGTAGAGATGATGAGTTTGAGTCCAGACTGGAATTATGTGAGCTTAAAAGATTCTCTGAAAAAAGTGTGGAGATGATGATGAGTTTGAGGCCAGATTGGAATTATGTGACTTTAAAAGATTCTTTGAAAAAAATGTGGAGATGATGATGAATTTGAGTCCAGACTGGAATGATGTGACTTTAAAAGATTCCCTGAAAAAGGTCTGGAGATGATGATGAGTTTGACCTTTTGCTCAGGCAGCTGGTCCAGTAATTAATTCCTAATTATCTCATCTGCAGTTCCCTCGGAGTCCTCTAGAACCACCCCATGGTGTCATGCATTACTAGAAGGTTCCTGGCAGGAAAGGACTCCTGGACACTTCAAACTCTCCAAATTAAGCCCAGGACACTAAATTAGCCCTTTATAAATGGAATAATTTGGGCAGCTCAGGGCCAGGTTTGGATTTGGATTTCCTGCCTTTGGGAGTTGGTTGAATCCCAAAATGTGGTCAGTGGTGGCTGAAAGGAGAACTGGAACCACCTGGTGATTCCCACACTTTGATCCCATGGTGGAAACCCCAAAAAATGGCACCAAACCTTTATTGGGAGGATGGAGGAGTGGGGGAAATGTTGAGAATGAAGGAATAAAGGTTGAGAATAAAGGAATAGGGGAAATGTTGAGAAAAAAGGAATAAATGTTGAGAATAAAGAATGGAGGAAATGTTGAGAATAAAAGAATAGAGGAATTTTTGTGAATAAAGGAATGGAGGAAATGTTGAGAATAAAGGAATGGGAGAAATCTTGAGAATAAAGGAGTGGAGGAAAGGTTGAGAATAAAGGAATGAGGGAAATCTTGAGAATAAAGAATGGAGGAAATGTTAGGAATAAAGGAATGGAGGAAAATTTGTAAATAAAGAATGGAGGAAATGTTGAGAATAAAGGAATGAGGGAAATCTTGAGAATAAAGAATGGAGGAAATCTTGAGAATAAAGGAATGGAGGAAATATTGAGAGTAAAGGGATGGAGAAAATGCCTTCAGCTGGGAGAAGGGGAGGGCAGGAAGCCACACGTGGGTGTCCCGACTCTGGGAAGCTCTAAAACGTGACCAACCCTCTGGATTTGCCAAAAACCCTCTTGTGGTGGGCTGGAATCTGCTGATGTGCTCGAGAGCATGTAGGAAACATCTCCATCATCCCGGGGTTAAGCTGATGCCACGTGAGGGAGGAGAGCACAGAACACTCTGTTCCTGCCTGGAACCTCCCAGCAGGAGCTGCAGATTCCCAAAAATCCCCTTTTTTTCCATGTTCATCCATCAGTGCTCCCTGTCAGGAGAATCCCTGCAGGTGGGGATGTCCCTCCTGCAGCCAGAATGTCACATTTGGGTTAAAAAAGGAGATTTTTTGGCCCTGGATGCAAAGGGAGCTCTCCAAGCTCTCAGCACCGTGTCCCTGTTTGCCCTTTTTGTTTAGTTTCCAGCTGCATCCCAGGAATTTGGGTGTTCCAGGGCTGCTCTGGGAGGTTTAATTCCACAGGGAATTCCCCTTGCTGGGAGTCCCAGTTAGGACAGACTGGGAGAGCAGTGCCATCCAGAGGGCTCAGGGAACGGGAGGAGGATTTGATAATAAAAGGGAATAAATTGGGAACGGAGATGCAAATTAAACAATTCACCCTTTTCCCACAAGAGGGGAAAACATCAAACCCAGAGTTCATGAATGTGCTGGAAGGGAGAGCAGGGAGGGAAACTCCGAGTGGAAACTTGGCTTTTCCTGGGAATCCTGGAGAACACCGGGAAGAATTTAACGGTGAAATTATTAACAACAATTTTGCGGCTTTTTGTTTCACTTTCACAAGAAATTGTGGATTTTTCCCCGAGTTTTCAATGCTGGAGGTCACTGTGGTGCTACCAACCCATTCCCTCACCACACAGAAGGATTGTTTTTTCCCCTGTTTTTCCCCCAGGAATGGGTCCAATCCACCTGAACGAGATCGACTGCACGGGTTTTGAGAAATCCCTGACCGACTGCAAGTTCAACACCGAGTCCCAGGGCTGCAACCACGAGGAGGATGCTGCTGTGAGGTGCAACGTGCCAGCCATGGGCTTCCAGAACCAGGTGGGGAGCTGGGGGATCCCCCTGGCAGGGAATTTGGGGCAGGAATTCCTGCTCCAGGAGCTTCCCCGGAGCGGGGAATTGGGTGGGAATGGTTTCAGCCGATTTTTAAATTTTTTTAATTAAAGCCCTTTTGGTTTTAATTTAAAAAGGAAGGGAAATGAGGATGGTGCTGCCTTTTTATGCTGAGTTTTGATTTATAAATGGGATTTATAAGTGGGCAAGGCCAGGTTTGATGGGGTTTGGAGCAACCTGGCAGTGAGGGAATTTGGGGCAGGAATTCCTGCTCCAGGAGTTTCCCCAGAAATTGGGTGGGAATGGTTTCAGCCAAGACATGAGTGTTTAATTTTGGTTTTACCTAAAAAAGGAAGGGAAATGAGGATGGTGCTGCCTTTTTATGCTGAATTTTGGGCTCCTCTGGGCATGGCAGAGGTTTATAAATGAGCAAGGCCAGGTTGGATGGGGTTTGGAGCAACCTGGGAAGGTCCCAGGATGATTTTTAACGTCCTTTTCCACCCCAACCATTCCATGATTCTGTGCTAACTGCTCAAACCAGACCCAGGATCCTCAGAATGTTCCTCCCAAAGGTCTGAAGGAGTAGGGAAGGGAATCATTCCCAGGGAATGTCATTCCTGCAGCTGGCCCAACCCCTGGAGCTGCTGGGCTTGGCTGGAGCAGAGAGGGAGAAGAACCAAACCTGAGCTGGAGCTTTGGGCAAACCCTGAGCTCTGCTCTGCTCCTGGGTGGATTTCCAGAGCTTTCCCCTGGAGAGGAAAAGCCACACAGAAATGGGACAAAACATCCAACCTGAATTGCTTTCCCCAGGGATGGGTTGGGAATGAGCTCAAGCAGTCTTGTTAGAATTCCTTATTTCCACTCAGAATTCCCTGTGTGGAGGGAAAATCCCTCCTCAGGATTTCTCCAGCTCCGTGCTAAAGGGGGAATTTTCTTCTGTGCTAAAGAGGAGTTTTCTTCTGTGCTGAAGGGAGAATTTTCTTTTGTGCTAAAGAGGAAATTTTCTTTACCCCTTCATGTTAAAAATGTTAAATTTTCTTTACCCCTTTATGTTAAAAATTTTAAATTTTCTTTGCCTCTTTATGTCGCTGTTGAGCCGCTAGCAGAGAAAAGGACCCAAGTTCTCAGTGTGACAAGAAAAGAGAGTTTATTATTTTGATTTCAATATATATAGATTTTTCAGAGGTCACCCAGATTGGTCAGTCAGAAACCTCCCCCTAGGCCTGACTGGCCAGGCCTGAACTGTCCAAATCTCGAGACACTGTTTTTAATAACATCCAAACTTTATCTTTGTTTATAAAACACAGGAGAATGTTCTCACGGGAAAGAGCTGTGCTAGCCACACCTTTGTGTTAAAAATACCTTTCTCACGTTTTGGGCTAATCAAAACCACCACATCTTCCCTGCTAAATGGGAAATTTTATCCTATATTATAGGGGGAGTTTTTTTCCCTCACTGTGCAAGGCTGGGTTGCACCTGGGGCTATTCCATGATCCCCAAACCTCTCCATTTCCAAGGAACACTTCTTTATTTATTTTATAATAATATAAAGAAATATATATATATTTTATAAAAATATAAAGAAATATAATAAAATATATATATAAGTAAATATAATAATAATATAATAATAAAATAATATAATATATAATATATATAATAATATTATTATATATATAATATATATTATAATATATATAATATATATAATAATAAATATTTATAATATATATATAATATATATAATAATATTTTTTATATATTATAATATATATTATATAATATAATAACAATAAAATAAATATAATAATAAAAAATATATAAAATAATAATTTTAAAAATGTAAATAAATAAAATTTATTTACTTTATAAATAAGTAAAAATAAAAATTTATTTTTTTTTATTTTTATTTATTTATTTTTTTTTTTTTTTTTTTTTTTTTTTTTAAATTTTATCTATTTTATTTATTTTTAAATTTATTTATTTATTTTTAAATTTTATTTATTTATTTATTTTTAAAATTTTATTTATTTATTTATTTTTAAAATATTTATTTATTTATTTATTTTTAATTTTTTTTTTTTTTTTTTTTATTTCCCCACCTGCCGCCCCTTCCCTGGGACGTTTTCCGCGGCTTTACGGGATTCTCTGTCCCTCAGCTCCGCCTGAGCGGCGGCCGCAACCCGTTCGAGGGTCGTGTGGAGGTGCTGGCCGAGCGCAACGGGACGCTGCGCTGGGGAACGGTGTGCAGCCACAACTGGGGCACCGTGGAGGCCATGGTGGTGTGCCGGCAGCTGGGGCTGGGCTTCGCCAGCCACGCCTTCCAGGTGAGCCGGGGGGACACCTCGGGGGGCTGCAGGGGGAGGAGGAGGAAGGGGTAATGGGAAAATGGAGTGGAGGGTTGAGGTGGAAAGACGGCGAGGGTTGAATCTGATTGTCCAGGGGGTGTGGAGGTGGGAATTTGGGGCAGGAGGAGGAAGGGTTAATACAAAAATGGAGTCAACGGTTGAGCTAGAAAGACCTTGAGGGTTAAATCTCACTGTCCAATGACCGTGGAGGTCAGAATTTGGAGCAGGAGGAGCTGGGGCAGCTCTGGGCAAAGCTGGGGTTGACACCTCAGGTGGTGCTGGAGGAGGAGGAAGAAGGGTTATCCCAAAAAGTGCTTCCAGGGTTGAGCTGGAAAGACTCTGAGGGTTAAATGTCATAATCCAATGGTTGTGGAGATGGGAATTCGGAGGAGGAGGAAGGGTTAATCCAAAAATGTCTTCAAGGGTTGGGCTGGAAAGACTCTGAGGGTTAAATCCCATTGTCCAGTGGCTGTGGAGGTGGGAATTTGGAGGAGGAGGAGGAAGGATTAACCAAAAATTGGAGTCAAGGGTTGAGATGGAAAGACACTGAGGGTTCAATGTTGTTGTCCAGGGGGTGTGGAGGTGGGAATTTGGAGCAGGAGGAGGAAGGGTTACTCCAAAAATAGAATCAAGGGTTGAGCTGGAAAGATCCTGAGGGTTAAATCCCATTGAGGTGGGAATTTGGAGCAGAAGGAGGAAGGGTTAATCAAAAAAATGGAATCAAGAGTTGGGCTGAAAAGACCCTGAGGGTTAAATCTCCCTGTCCATTGGCAATTTGGGGCAGGAGGAGCTGGGGCAGCGCTGGACAAAGCTGGGGTTGACATCTTTAGGAGTGCTGCAGGAGAAGGAAGGGTTAATCCAAAAATGTCTTCAAGGGTTGGGCTGTAAAGACCCTGAGGGTTAAATCCCATTGTCCAATGACCACGGAGGTCAGAATTTGGGGCAGGAGGAGCTGGGGCAGCTCTGGGCAAAGCTGGAGTTGACACCTCAGGGGTGCTGGAGGAGATGGAGGAAGGGTTAATCTGAAAATGGCTTCAAAGGTTGAGCTAGAAAGACTTGAGGGTTAAATCCCGTTGTCCAATGGCTGTGGAGGTGGGAATTTGGAGGAGGAGGAGGAAGGGTTAATCCAAAAATGTCTTCAAGGGTTGGGCTGGAAAGACCCTGAGGGTTAAATCTCACTGTCCAATGACCACGGAGGTCAGAATTTGGGGCAGGAGGAGCTGGGGCAGCTCTGGGCAAAGCCGCCGTTCGCCCACAGCTCAGGTTTTTCGGGATTCCCCATCCCTGCTGGGGCTGGTGGCTGCAAGCAGCTTCTTGTCCCTCCCCAAACGCCGAGGTCAGGTTCCAACTGGTGTCAGGGCGCCTGGAAATGGTTGGAATTTGCTGCTGCAGCTGCTCCAGTGCAGCCCTGAGCAGCGGGGCTGCATCCTCCTCCACGAATTGTTTGGATTCCCTGCTCCTCTGCTGCCCCAAACCTCCCTGCATGGCCAGGAGTGACTCCTCAGCTTTGTCCCTGGATCCCTGGAGGTGTCCAAGGGCAGTTTGGAGCAGCCTGGGACGGCAGAAGGTGACCCTGGGGGTGGCATGGCTGAGCTTTAAGGTCTCTCCCACCCAAACCATCCCAAGCTCACGGCAAATCCCACATTCTCCGTGGCCAGGGAGGGAATCTGCAGCTCCCCAGGGGCATTCCAGGGTTGGATACCCAGAATTCTGGAAAATTCTGGAGCTGCTGCTGCCATTCCCCTGCTGCAGATGGATCCTCCAGCTGATTTTTCCCATCAAATCCCAGGAGCTGATCACCTCCACATCCCTGAGTGTCAACCTTTCCTCCTGCCCAGCTCTGTTGACACAACCCTGAGAGGAAAAAAGGCATTTTTTCCTTGGGCTGAGGCTGCTGGAATTG
This sequence comes from Lichenostomus cassidix, assembly GCF_008360975.1. Taxonomy (NCBI): domain Eukaryota; kingdom Metazoa; phylum Chordata; class Aves; order Passeriformes; family Meliphagidae; genus Lichenostomus; species Lichenostomus cassidix. Next base: position 88,272 of record NW_028147326.1, on the reverse strand, counting down.
CGAACAGAAAAGGTCCTTATGCTGCCCCAGCCCCAGCAGCATAAAGCTGCAGTGTGCAGAACAGGGCAGCCCTGTGTGCTCCCAGCCTTCCCAAAATTCCAGGGCTGGTGGAAGTCTGGGATTCAGGGGGTTTTCTTTCCCTGGAAATGTGCTCCAGGCTGGGATACAGACAGATCTGATCGGATTTTTTAATGTTCTTTCTCCCCTCTCCATCTCCCAAGTTTTGGGGTTTGGTGGGTTTGGGTTTGGGGGTTGGTGTTGTGTTGTTCCTATAAGTTTTGTAAGGCTGGGGGGTGATGAGAAGTGAGGGGATTTTATCAGGGGGACAAGGGGGAATGGCTTCCCACTGCCACAGGGCAGGGTTAGGGGGGATATTGGGATGAAATTCCTCCCTGGGAGGGTGGGGAGGGCTGGGATGGAATTCCAGAGGAGCTGTGGGAATTCTGGATCCCTGGAAGTGTCCCAGGCCAGGCTGGAGCAACCTGGGATAGGGGAAAGTGTCCCTGGGGTGGCACTGGATGGGATTTAAGGTTTTATAAGGATTTGGTGACAAATCTCCTGCTTCCCTGAGCTCCCTGCTGCAGCATCCCTTGGCACAATCCTCCCCTGGACACTGTGGGGTTTTCCCTGCTTTCCCCTAAAGGCACAATCCATGTTTTCAGTTTAAATTTTCCCCTAAGAACCACCAAACACCGAGTAACACCTGAAACACCTTTTCCTGCCTTTTTTTCCCCAGGAAACGTGGTACTGGCACGGGGATGTCAGCGCTGACGACGTGGTGATGAGCGGGGTGAAGTGCTCGGGGACAGAGATGTCCCTGTCCCACTGCCGCCACGATGGGGCTCACGTGTCCTGCCCCAGGGGAGGGGGACGCTTCGGGGCCGGCGTGTCCTGCTCGGAGAGTGAGCAAATCCGGGTTCATTTAGTTCATTTGTTTATTTTATTTATTTTATTTTATTCATTTTTTATTTAATTTATTTATTTTATTTTATTTTATTTTATTTATTTTATTTAATTTATTTATTTTATTTTATTTATTTATTTGATTTGATGTATTTATTTTTATTTCATTTATTTTTTTATTTTATTTCTTTTATTTATTTTTTAATTTTATTTTATTTATTTTTATTTATTTATTTATTTATTTAATGTCTTTATTTTATTTCTTTATTTTATTTATTTATTTTATTTATTTATTTCACCTGGGGACGAGGGATGTGCACAAGGAGTGGGGTGATCTCTGCTGTGCTTTGGATGTGGCAAATTCCTCCTTCCAGAGAGGCTTTGGCTGCCAAATTCCTAAAAGTGTCCTGGGATAGTGGGAGGTGTCCCTGACCATGGGATGGGATAGTGGGATGGGATAATGGGATGGGATAATGGGATGATGGGATGGGATATTGGGATGATGGGATGATGGGATGGGATGGGATTTAAGGTCCATGTTCCCATCTGGTGAATCAATCCCCTCCCAGGCTTTTACCTACTCAAACCCAGAGTAGGATTAGGTTGGATATTCAGGAGAAACAAATACTCAGGTTGGGGAGAGGCTGGGATGGAATTCCCAGAGAAGCTCTGGCTGCCCCTGGATATCTGGAAGTGTCCAAGGCCAGCCTGGAGCACCCTGGCACAGTGGGAGCTGTTGGGGCTGGAACTGTCTGAATCTCAAACCCTTCCCACCCAACCCCTTCCCCAATTCCCACTGACCAACCCTAGAGGACCACCGAGCAGCACAACACCCTCCTCCCCCTCCAGCAGCCACTTCTGGGGTGACTTCACCCAACCCCACCCCTCTGTCCCTCCCTCCAGCCGCCCCCGACCTGGTGCTGAACGCCGAGCTGGTGGAGCAAACCTCCTACCTGGAGGACAGACCCATGTTCCTGCTGCAGTGTGCCCTGGAGGAGAACTGCCTGGCCAGCTCGGCCCACAACACCTCGCTGACCTCGGGCTACCGCCGCCTGCTGCGCTTCTCCTCGCAGATCCACAACAACGGCCAGTCCGACTTCCGCCCCAAGAACGGCCGCCACGCCTGGGTGTGGCACGATTGTCACCGGTGGGTGACACGCGGCGGGGTGGTGGCATTGTCCGGTCGCTCCCATGGTGGTGGGAGAGGTGGTTGTGGTGCTGGGGTGGCTGTCACCTCTTAAGGGTGACATATTAATGGTGGCCTTAATGGTGGGGAAATTATGGTTAAAAATGGGGATGTGGATGGAAAATGTGGAGTTTCCCTTGGGAGAGGTGTGGTTGTGGCACTGGGGTGGCTGTCACCTCTTAAGGGTGACACATGAAGGGTGGCCTCAGTGCTGGGGGAATTATGGTTAAAATTTGGGATGTGGATGGAAAATGTGGAGTTTCCCTCGGGAGAGGTGTGGCAGAGGGCAGTGAGCCCATGCTGCACCCCTGGGAGGGTCTGAGGTGATGCTGGATGGGGTTTTGAGCAATGGATGTGCAGCAATTCCCAACCCAATTCCCCACACTCTGAATCCACCTTGTATTGGGAAGGGATTTTGCACTGGGCTGGACAGTAGAATTAAAGGGAATAGATGGGATTTTGGGAAGGAATTCCTCCCTGAGAGGGTGAGGAGAGGCTGGGATGGAATTCCCAGAGAAGCTGTGGCTGCCCCTGGATCCCTGGAAGTGTCCAAGGCCAGGCTGGAGCAACCATCCAGGTGCTCTGCTGTGAAATGAGGTTGATTTTCCTCTGTTTTGGGGGAAAAGTGAACAACACAGCTCTGGGTGCAGCTCTTGTCCCGTGTAAGAAACCCAGAAAAATTTTAAATTGGTAAATTTTAAACCCTAAGGGTCGTTTATCATCTTCCCAAAGAGCTGAGGTGTGCAGGCAGCACTGAAAAAAGGGGGAATTTGGAGGGATTTTGGAGCCTGTGGAAGAGAGCTGGAGTGGGAAAGGGTGAGGAGGAGGCCAGGAGCCAGCTGTGCTCCCAACTGGAATTCAGCAGAGAGGGATGAACTCAAAACCTCTTCACTCTTTCCAGTCGGTAAACAGCTGAGTGTAAACAGCCCTGCAGTGACTCAGACATAGCTCAGAACTGAGTCAGACTCCAGAACCTCAAACCCCAGCAGCAAAATTGTTGATTTAAGCCAAATTTGCCTGAAATCCACAGCCTGGGCTCAGCCTTGGGGCTCTGCTTTCCCTCCTGCCCCAGGAGCTCCTGTTTGCTTGGATTTGGAGGTGGAGGTGGAATAAAAATGGGAAAGACCTGGATAAGGGGGTGAAAAATTATTTCATTATTAATTATTTCATTATTATTAGATGGCAATTTGTGGGTTTTAATTATTTTAGTGAGGGGGAAAGCAGGGAAAATTTCCTGCCTTTCCCTCCTTGCTCCTCCCCTATCTGTAAATCCATGAGTGATGGTGGTGATTGGGAGTGTTTGAGTTTTGATTATTTTTACAGCTGGAAAAGGAGAGGATTTATTCCCTTTTTTTTCTTCTATTTTTTAAAAATTAGTCAGCAACTGGTTCTGAATTAGGCTCTGTCTGTGCCTCTCTCAGAGCTGAGCTTTGCAGCCAGGATTCCCATGGTTGGGATTGGCATTCCTAAATCTGGGATAGGCATTCCCAAATCTGGGATTGGCATTCCCAAATCTGGGATAGACATTCCCAAATATGGGATAGGCATTCCCAGAGCTGGGATAGACATTCCTAAATCTGGGATACAACTCCCAAAGCTGGGATTCCATTCCCAAATCTCAGATACCATTCCCAAATCTGTGATTGGCATTCCCAAATCTGGGATTCCATTCCCAAAGCTGGGATTCCATTCCCAAAGCTGGGATAGGCATTCCCAAATCTGGGATAGACATTCCCAAATCTGGGATTCCATTCCCAAATCTGGGATACCATTCCCAAAATTGGGATAGACATTCCCAAAGCTGGGATAGACATTCCCAAATATGGGATACCATCCCCAAATCTGGGATACCATTCCCAAAGCTGAGATACACATTCCCAAATCTGGGATTGGCATTCCCAGAGCTGGGATTGGCATTCCTAAAGGTGGGATTGGCATTCCCAAAGCTGGGATTGGCATTCCCAAATCTAGGATTCCATTCCCAAATCTGGGATAGACATTCCCAATTCTGAGACAGGCATTCCCAAAGCTGGGATAGGCATTCCCAAAGCTGGGATAGACATTCACAAATCTGGGATTCCATTCCCAAATCTGGGAAAGGCATTCCCAAATCTGGGATTCCATTCCCAAATATGGGATAGACATTCCCAAAGCTGGGGGTGACACAGAGGGATTTAAATCCCACTCCAGTTGTTCCCCTGCTCCCTCACGCTCTGGATTTTCTCCCAAATTCCAAGGCTGGGATCGAATCCAAGGTGTTGCATCAGCACAACCCACACTGCTGTGCCCAGCCTGCCCCACGTGGAGCCCCAGCTGGGATTTCACCAGGAATTTCCAGCTCATTCCTGCTCTGCAAATCCCATGGAGCCCAACTGGGCTGCAGCACAGCTGGATTTTCTGCTGAGCCAGCAGTGGGACACAAAAACCCCAATGTCCCCCGAGGCCAGTGTCACCCAAACCCTGCCAGGCTCTGCTTGTGCTCTTCAGCAATCTGAATTTCCAGATTTTTGTGCTGGAATGTTCCCCAGGCTGGGCTGGCACTGAGAATTCCCAGTTTAAAATTAGGAAAGGTTATTTAGATCTGAGCAGGGGGAGAGAAGCTGATCCAGCTGTTGTTTTTGGGGTTTTTTTTTTGGCTGATGAATTCACGTTGTGCTGCTTAAAAAATGAATCAGTAAAAGCAGGGAGGTGCTGGTCTGGGCACAGCTCTGTGTGGAATATTCCTGGGAAATGGTGGGTGACGACCTGGTGGGTTTTTTCCCATTTCTGCCATTTTTTGTAATGTGATCCTACAAAAGATGGAGCAAGGCTCCCCCTGGAACAGCTTTAGGATGTCCCAGGGCAGGTTGGATGGGACTGGGAGCAACCTGGGATGGTGGGAGGAGTCCCTGCCCATGGATTGATGATCCCAAAGATCTCTTCCCACACAAACCAGCCTGGGATTCCTGTAAATAAACATCCAGGATGGGTGATGATGCCACACAGGGTTATCCACCCCGAGGGAATATTTCCTGGCTGGATTCCTCCCTGCAGCTCCTCTCACTCTGTTGCCCTTCAGCCCTGCTGATTAAAGGGTTTTCCCTCGGGAAATGGAAAGGGTTTTCCCTCGGGAAATGGAAAGGGTTTTCCCTCGGGAAATGGAAAGGGTTTTCCCCAGGGAAATAAAGGGTTTTCCCTCAGGAAATAAAGGGTTTTCCCTCGGGAAATGGAAAGGGTTTTCCTAGGGAAATGGAAAGGGTTTTCCCTCGGGAAATAAAGGGTTTTCCCTAGGGAAATGGGTTTTCCCTAGGGAAATGGAAAGGGTTTTCCCTAGGGAAATGGAAAGGGTTTTCCCCAGGGAAATAAAGAGTTTTCCCTCGGGATAACGATCCGTGTCTGCTCCCCACAGGCACTACCACAGCATGGAGGTGTTCACCCACTACGACCTGCTGAACCTCAATGGCACCAAGGTGGCCGAGGGACACAAGGCCAGCTTCTGCCTGGAGGACACCGAGTGCGAGGCAGGTCTGTGACACAGCCCTTGGGCCTGGAACTCCATCCTGGAATGCCATCCTGGTCCCATGTGGCTGCCGAGGGCTCTGTGGGGTCTGGAAGGAGGGAGGAACCAGGGGTGGATGATAGATGGATGGAGGATGGATGGACAGGGATGGAGGGAGGGAGGGATGGATGGATGATGGATGGATAGATGAAGATATGCATGATAGATGGATAGATGGATGGATGATGGATGGATGATGGAGGGATGATGGATGGATGGATAATGGATGGATGGATGAAGATGTGGATGGATGGAATGATGGGTGGATGATGGATGGAGAGATGGAGGATGGATGGATAATGGAGAGATGAATGGATGGATGGATGGATGGATGATGGATAGATGGGATCCATGGAATTCACGAATGAATGGAAACCCCAAGGTCCCCCATGTTTTTCCCACCCTCAGCTCCCTCCATCCCTACTCCAAACTCCTCCAAACCCCCAGCTGTGCACTTTCTGCTCCCTGCCAATTTCCCCAAATTAGAAAGCAATCCCCAAAGAAGCCTCCAGCTGCTGGAGCTGCACAACTCCTTAAATCTCCCCCAAACCTCATCCAAACTCCCCTCTCTGGAATCCCAGGAATCCCTGAGAACCCTGCTGAGGATTGAACACTCTGACTCTCCCAATTTAGACGTGCAAAAGCAATATGAGTGTGCCAATTTTGGGAAGCAGGGACCCCCTGAAAACCCTGCTGTGGGTTGAACCCTTTCTGCCTCTGTCTCTCCTGGTTTAGATGTACAAAAGCACTATGAGTGTGCCAATTTCGGGGAGCAGGGATCCCCTGAGAACCCTGCTGTGGACTGAACACTCTGCCTCTGCCTCTCCTGGTTTAGATGTCCAAAAGCAGTACGAGTGTGCCAATTTCGGGGAGCAGGGATGCCCTCAGAACCCTGCTGTGGATTGAACACTCTGACTCTCCCAATTTAGACATGCAGAAGCAATGTGAATGTGCCAATTTCGGGGAGCAGGGATCCCCTGAGAGCCCTGCTGTGGACTGAACCCTTTCTGCCTCTGATTCTCCTGGTTTAGATGTGCAGAAGCAGTACGAATGTGCCAATTTCGGGGAGCAGGGGGATCCCCTGAGAACCCTGCTGTGGATTGAACCCTTTCTGCCTCTGCCTCTCCTGGTTTAGATGTGCAGAAGCAGTACGAGTGTGCCAATTTCGGGGAGCAGGGATCCCCTGAGAGCCCTGCTGAGGACTGAACACTGACTCTCCCTCTTTAGATGTGCAAAAGCAATATGAGTGTGCCAATTTTGGGGAGCAGGGATCCCCTGAGAACCCTGCTGCAGATTGAACATTTTCTGCCTCTGATTCTCCTGGTTTAGATGTGCAGAAGCAGTATGAATGTGCCAATTTCGGGGAGCAGGGATCCCCTGAGAACCCTGCTGAGGATTGACCACTCTGCCTCTCCCGGTTTAGATGTCCAAAAGCAGTACAAGTGTGCCAATTTCGGGGAGCAGGGATCCCCTGAGAACCCTGCTGCAGATTGAACATTTTCTGCCTCTGCCTCTCCTGGTTTAGATGTCCAGAAGCAGTATGAGTGTGCCAATTTCGGGGAGCAGGGCATCACTGTGGGCTGCTGGGACGTCTATCGGCACGACATCGACTGCCAGTGGATCGACATCACCGACGTCCCGCCCGGGGATTACCTCTTCCAGGTGGGAAAAGGAGCTTTTGGGACACTTCTGCTGCTTTGATCTTCCAAATTATAGCAAGGATTTACCAAACTGGTTGATCTGACACCTCCTACTCCTGATTATAAAGGGATTATGTTCCCTTTAGGTTTTGAGTGATGGATGTGCAGCAATTCCTCACACTCTGAATTCACCTTTTATTGGGAAAGGACATTGCACTGGGCTGGGCAGCAGCGTTAAAGGCAATAAATGGGATTTTGGGAAGGAATTCCTGGCTGGGATGGAATTCCCAGAGGAGCTGTGGCTGCCCCTGGATCCCTGGAATGTCCAAGGCCAGCTTGGAGCACCGTGGGACAGCTGGAGGTGTCCCTGGTGTGACACTGGATGGCATTTAAAATATTTCCCAACCCAACCCAACCCATTCCAGGATTCCCTGACTGAGCCTTTATTCCCCAATCTGCCTTTATTCAACCACTTCCTCTCTCCTCGCAAAATTAATTACGTTTTTTTTTTCCCTGCTGAAAACACAGCAGTAAGGAAATCCCTCATCCTTCATCCTGCCCAATCCCCCTTGGATTAACTCCCCTTTTCCATCCCTCCAGGTGGTGATCAACCCCAACTACGAGGTGGCAGAGTCGGATTATTCCAACAACGTCATGAAGTGCCGCAGCCGCTACGACGGGCAGCGCATCTGGATGTACAACTGCCACATAGGTGAGGCGCTGGGAACACCCCAAAATTCCTCCTGGGACGGGAATTTCAGGGTTTCCCCCTCGTGAAATGCTCTGGGGCAATCCCAGCACCTGGCAGAAATCCAGGGAATCAGGTGGGAAAGTTCTCCGCAAATTGAAATTATTTTGCCAAGCTGGGACATTTCTCCTTCCCCAATCGAAATTATTTTGCCAAGCTAGGAAACTTCTTCGCAAATTCAAATTATTTCACCAAGCTGGGAAATTTCTCCTTCCCTAAATTCAAATTATTTTGCCAAGCTGGGAAATTTCTCCTTCCCCAAATTCAAATTATATTTTGCCAAGCTGGGAAATTTCTCCTTCCCAGATTCAGATTATATTTTGCCAAGCTGGGAAACTTCTCCTTCCCCAAATTTAAATTATATTTTGCCAAGCTGGGAAATTTCTCCTTCCCAAATTCAAATTATTTTGCCAACCTAAGATCTCTTCAGGTCCCAAAGTTTGTCTTCAGAAAGAAATAAAGAATTGGAGAAAAGTCCTCTGCTCCAATCCCAGCACAAGTCCAGGGAATCAACCTTGGAAATTTCTCCTTTGCAAATTATTCAAATTATTTTGCCAAGCTGGGAAATTTCTCCTTTGCAAATTATTCAAATTATTTTGCCAAGCTGGGAAACTTCTCCTTCCCCAAATTCAAATTATTTTGCCAAGCCAAGATCTCTTCAGGTCCCAGAGTTTAGTTTCTCTTGGAAAAGAAATAAAGAATTGGAGGAAAGTCTTCTGCTCTAGGCAGGAATTAAAACATTCCCAGAATGTCAGGGAAAACTCAATTTTCTTGGAAAAACGTAGAATATTATCACTTGGCTGCTTCTTTTTGGCCATGGAAATATCAAAGGCAAAGTAATTTGAATTTGGCTCAGAACTGTCAGAACCATTTCAGATGGAATTGACTCGAGGGCTTTTGAGGACTTTTCACCACAAATTAACAACACAACTCCCTGCCCAGCTCCAAACACAACCAGCTCCCAAAATTCCCTTCTCCAAGGAATGGTTTTCCTGGAAAACAACAAAAAAAACCAAAAAAAATCCACACAACCGCCGATTTTTCTCATTATTTTGTGGGTTTTTTAGCAGAAAATCCTCGTTTTGTGTGTCACATTGCAGACTGTGACCTAGTTGAGGGACGTGGAGCTCATCCCAGCTGTGGGATGGGCTTGGGAATATTTCCAGTTCCAAAGAAATGGTTTGGATTTCATTGTGTTAGAAATAAAGAAATTCGGGGAGTTTAGTCTTGCAAATCCATGAAGGACTAACCCAGCTCTCCTGGCTGTCCCAGTTAGGGAAAGATTTAATTAAAGCTTCATCTAATTAACCCCAAAGCTTTGAGCCCTTTGTTCCCAGGGTGCCTGGAGCCTGTGCCACCCAAGCTGGGAAAAAATCCCACAAGTGCTTTGCTCTGCCTGATCCCAGAAAAAATTCCATGTGTTTTTACCTTCTCAATCCCAGAAAAAAAATTTAAGTGCTTTTCCTTGCCCAATCTCCCCCAAAAAAATCCCCCAAGTGCTTTTCCCTTCCCAATCCCAAGTGTTTTTCCCTTTCCTATCCCAGAAAAAAAATCCCCCAAGTGCTTTTCCCTTCCCAATCCCAAGTGCTTTTTCCTTCCCAATCCCAGAAAAAAATCCCTCAAATGCTTTTCCCTTCCCAATCCCAAATTCTTTTCCTTCCTGGTCCCAGAAAAAAATCCCTTAAGTGCTTTTCCCTTCCCAATCCCAAGTGTTTTTCCTTTTCCAATCCCAGAAAAAAATCCCCCAAATGCTTTTCCCTGCTCCTGCTGACCCTGAGCTCTCCCTGTCCCTCTCCAAGTGCTTTTCCTTCCCAATCCCAGAAAAAGATCCCTTAAGTGCTTTTCCCTTCCCAATTATAGAAAAAAATCCCCCAAGTGCTTTTCCTTGACTGAGCTCAGAAAAAAGTCTCCCAAGTGCCTCTACCTTCCTGGTCCCAGAAAAAAATCCCAAGTGTTTTTCCCTTCCCAATCCCAGAAAAAAAATCCCCCAAGGACTTTTCCCTGCTCCTGCTGACCCGAGCTCTCCCCATCCCTCTCCAGATGTTTTTCCCTTCCCAATCCCAGAAGAAAATCCCCAAATGCTTTTCCCTATTTTTTTCTATTCCTGCTGACCCTGATTTCTCCCTGTCCTTCTCCAAGTACTTTTCCCTTCCCAATCCCAGAAAAAAATCCTCCAAGTGCTTTTCCCATTTTTATCCTGCTCCTGCTGACCCTGAGCTCTCCCTGTCCCTCTCCAAGTACTTTTCCCTTCCCAATCCCAGAAGAAAATCCCCCAAGTACTTTTCCCTTCCCAATCCCAGAAAAAAATCCCTTAAGTGCTTTTCCCTTCCCAATCCTAGAAGAAAATAAATCCCAAGTGCTTTTCCTTGCCAATCCCAGAAAAAATCCCCCAAGTGTTTTTCCCTTCCCAATCCCAGAAAAAAATCCCTCAAATGTTTTTCCCTTCCCAATCCCAAATTCTTTTCCTTCCCGATCCCAGAAAAAAATCCCCCAAGTGCTTTTCCTTCCCAATCCCAGAAAAAAAAATCCCTTAAATGCTTTTCCCTTCCCAATCCCAAGTGTTTTTCCCTTCCCAATCCCAGAAAAAAATCCCCCAAATGCTTTTCCCTGCTCCCGCTGACCCCAACCTCTCCCCATCCCTCCCCAGGCGGCTCCTTCAGCGACGAGACGGAGCAGAAGTTCGACCACTCCCGGGGACTCTCAAATAACGTCGTCTCCTCCCGGTAGAATTCCCACTAATTTAAGGCAGCCAGGACTCCAGCTCCGGCCCTTCCCGAACCACTGCACCCCCCAGGACTCCCAAATCCCCCGGGAATTCTTTCCTGGAAAAGCTCTCCCTGCCCGGTTTAGGTGCTCAGGCCACCCCTCGGTGCCTCCTGCAATTCCAGCTCTTCCAAGCCATTCCCAAGGATTTCTTTCTCCCTGCTGTTTGCAGCATCGCCTTTCCTCCCAGGAATTCAGCTCAGCCCGGGAGGGATGCCAGCCAGCCCAAAAGTGCCTTCAGCCTTCGTTTCCAGGGGAAAATTTGGGAATTCTCGGCTGGATGCCAGCCAGCCCAAAAGTGCCTTCAGCCTTCGTTTCCAGGGGAAAATTTGGGAATTCTCGGCTGGATGCCAGCCAGCCCAAAAGTGCCTTTAGCCTTCGTTTCCAGGGGAAAATTTGGGAATTTTCGGCTCTTTTCCCGCTCTTGTTTGTGCTGCTGCTGCTGCTTCCTGCGCTCCTCAGCAAGGAAAGACGAGGAAAATTTTGGGTTTTTTTAAAAGAAAAAGAAGAAACAAAGGAGCAGCTTTTTGGTCCGGAGGGGAGCAGCGAATGCAGAACATGGAATTTCACCTGGAATTTCACATGGAATAAATTTCCCGTGGAATCAGAGCCTTTATCCTTATTTTCGAGGTGAAAATTTGGGAATTCTCAGCTCTTTTCCCACTTTGTTTGTGCTGCTGCTGCTTCCTGCGCTCCTCAGCGCCTTGGCTCCAGTTTATCAAGGAGAGACGAGGAAAGGAAAATTTGGTTTTAAAAAAAAATAAAGAGAAAGAAAGGAGCAGCTTTTTGTGAGCAGAACAGTGTGAAGCTGAATTTAATACTGCAGTGAAACGCTTGGATCCAACAACCTGTTCTGGAGGGGAGCAGCGAATGCAGAACATGGAATTTCACCTGGAATTTCATCCAGAATTTCACATGGAATAAATTTCACGTGGAATCAGAGCCTTTATCCTTATTTTCGAGGTGAAAATTTGGGAATTCTCAGCTCTTTTCCCACTCTGTTTGTGCTGCTGCTGGCTCCAGTTTAGCAAGGAAAGACAAAGAAAGGAAAATTTGGGTTTTTTTAAAAGAAAAAGGGAAATAAAGGAGCAGCTTTTTGTGAGCAGAACAGTGTAAAAGCTGAATTTAATACAGTGAAACGCTTGGATCCAACAACCTGTTCTGGAGGGGAGCAGCGAATGCAGAACATGGAATTTCACCTGGAATTTCACCCAGAATTTCACCTGGAATTTGGGAATTTCCCATGGAATCAGAGCTCCCCAGAAGTGCTCCCTTCCCTCACCACCCAGAACTCAGTGAATTCCCAGCGATGAGCACTTTGGGGTTGGGAATTCCCATCCCAGATTGTCCTCCTCCCACCTCCCAGCTGGATATTCCAATTTTTTTTTTTTTTTTAATCCCAAAGGATGGATTTGCCTCCTCGTCATTCCTGCCTCTCATCCCCAGAAATCTGCTCCTGTGGGAATTCCCTGTGGTGCTCCTCTGTTTGTTTGAGGAAACACTTTTGCTCCTCCAAGAAAAAACCAGGAAAAAAAAAATCAAAATTACTCCAGAAGCCCTTGGTGTATTTCTCCTCACAATTCCTGGAATTATTTGGAATTTTTTGGAATTTTTTTTTCTCCTTTATTCTCCGAGCAGCCAAAGTCACCTGGATCTTTCCAGCTGATTCCACAGGGGATTAAAAATGGATTTTTTTTGGCTGTTTCCCAAAAAAATCCTCACCTCACAGGGATGCTGTGAGGCTTGAAAATGCAGGAATATTTGGAATATTTGGAATATTTGTAATTTCTCTCCCTCCAGCGGTGCAGAGGGCAGCTGGCAAAAGGGGTTTGGACCTCCTGAAAAGTGGAAAATTCCCATTTTTCGATCGGAATTCCAGCCTGGAATTCAAACAGGCTTTGGGACACATCAGCACAGGCAAATCCTGGTTTTTCTTCCCCTAAGGAGCAAATCAAAACCTTTCCTCACCAGCAGGCCGAGTTGAAACTCTGCAAATTTGGGAAAAAAAAATTCCCAAAAACTCGAATTCACTCGAATTCCCACCAATTTTCTGGGATATCCAACAGCAACATTACAACAAACACAGAACAGATTTTTTCACCTCCTTAAGAGCTAAATTTTGGCCAAAAAACCTCCAATTCCTTTACTCTCAATGCCTATTTTTTCAATTTTTTTCGGGAAAACAGGAAATACTCAACAAAGAACCAACCTCAACCAAGAATTCCAGCACCTCCCCAAAAAAACCTGGAAAAAAAACCAACTTTTCCCCATTTTCCCAACTTGGTTCTGCTCCCTAAAGGAACAACATTTCCTCTGCATTTTCACAGCAACAGCCACGCTGATTTTCCAGCTTTTTTTTTTGGGATTATTCCTGCTGATCCGAAGGGTCTGGTTGGGGAATTTCGTTCCCAGAGGTTTCCTGCTGTCGGTTTTTCCAGCCCAGGGCGTGGGACACGAGTCTCCTGGCCACTGCTGCGTCTGTCTGGGGACGTTCCTTGCCCAGCTGGAGGAGTTCTGGGGGGAAAAAAAATGGGGAAAATTCAACTTGGTGCTCCTACAGGCAGAAATTTGTGGTAAAAATTCTATTTGTGGTAAAAATCAGCCTTGCTGGCTGGTATTTTGTTGATTTATTGCCATTAAATCCTTGTATCTAAACCAATAAATGGATTTTTTTTGCCTGGGAAGAGGAAATTCCACATTTTCCAGTGGAATTTCAAAACTTCCCAGTTTATCAGCACAAAGCCTGATCCCAGTTTTCCTCAAAACCAGCAGCCTGAATCGTCATTCCTTGCCCAGGTGGAGAAGTTCTGGGGGAAAAAAAATGGGAAAAAATTCAACTTGGTGCTCCTACAGGCAGAAATTTGTGGTTAAATGGTAAAAATCAATAGCAAAAAAAAAAAAAAGTGGCTGCGGTTATGTTGATTTATTGCCATTAAATCCTTGTTTCTAATAGAATAAATTGATTTTTTTTTTGCCTAGGAAGAAGGAATTCCACGTTTTCCAGTGGAATTTTTAAAGGTATAAAGCTCCAGGTCTCTTCTGCTGTGGTTAGGAATTTTTCCTCATCCTCCTCCAGGAATGAAATTCTTCACACATCCCATCCCTGGGAAAAAGCAATTTATCCATCCAGAAAAATAACTTATCCATGCACAATCAGCCAATCTAAACTCCTCAAAACCTGAATTGTTTTTCCTTGCCCAGGTGGAGGAGTTCTGGGGGAAAGAAATGGGGAAAAATTCAACTTGGTGCTCCAACAGGCAGAAATTTGTGGTAAAAATTCAATTTGTGGTAAAAATCAGCCTTGCTGGCTGGTATTGTGTTGATTTATTGGCATTAAATCCTTCTGTCCCTGTGAATAAATTGATTTTTTTTCCCTAGGAAGAGGGAATTCCACATTTTCCAGTGGAATTTCAAAAGGTCACCATAAGTTTCTGCTGTGGTTGGGAATTTTTCCTCATCCTCCTCCAGGAATAAAAATTCCCCACACATCCCATCCCTGGGAAAAAGCAATTTATCCATCCATAAAAAACAATTTTTCAGCACAAACTCCTCCAAACCAGCAGCCTGAATCCTTAGAAAAATGCAAGGAAAAGGAAAAAAAAAATCTACATTTTAATAATTTTTAAATATTCCAGATATTCCAATATTCCCCAGGCAGTGCTCTCCATTTTTTGGGGATTTTGCAATTCCATCTGCAAGAAAAGAAATTTCACCAAAATTCCACCAAATCCACAATAATCCGGATTTGGGGATGAATTAATTAATTAATTTTCAGAGTTATTATCCACCCAGCAAGGGGAGGTTTGGCTTGTTTTTCCAGAAGTTTTATTCCTAAAGTTGTTAAAAATAAATAAAGGAGAGACTGTCAGCTAATTAAGATCCATTAATTTTAATGGATTCAATTTTAATGGATTTAATTTTAATGGATTTTTAATGGATTTTTAATGGATTTAATTTTCATTTTAATCTAATTTAAGATTAATTTTGCATTGAGAAAAAAAATCAATTTGAAGTGGGTGCCAACAGAATTTCTGTTGAATCACTATATTTATTAATTTTAATTAATTAATTCTCAGATGAGTGAATAAATGAAAAAAAACCAAACAGATGAAGGGGAGATGCAAATAAACCCAATTTTTGGCTGTTTTAACTCAAGAATTTGGCTGAAAACTCATGAATTTGTCACTGTGGCTTTGTCCCTTTTCAATTGGAATTAATAATAATAATAATAATAATAAAAATAATAAAAATTATTAAAAATAATAAAAAATAATAAAAAATAATAATTGTGTAATTAAAATTGGGATTTCTTTCAGCTGCAGAGAGCTGGGAAATCCCAGGAATTGTTGGTTCAGAGTCTCTGAGGTTGGTGGCTTTTCTTTCCTGTGGCAACTGTACTGATTGGAAATCAATTAAATGGCGTTAATCGATAATCGATAATCGATAATCAATAATCGATAATCAATAATCGATCAATACTCGATCAATCCGACGATGTTCACGGCTCAGCTTCACCATTTCTCCTCCACCTGATCCTGAATAAAATTCTGAATTAAAAACCACGAGGTTGGGTTTGTCTGCTTTGGGTTGGGCAGAGGGAGAGAGAATTGCTGGGGAATTTGGTGGGTTTTGGTTTAAAAAATCAGAATTTTGGCAGAACTGGGAAGAGAGAATTCTTGGGAAATTTGGTGGTTTTGCTTTAAAAAAAATCAGAGTTTCAGCAGAACTGGAAAGAGAAAATTCCTGGGAAATTTGGTGGTTTGGGTAACGTTTTGATTTTTTAAAAAATCACAATTTCAGCACAATTGGATAGAGAGAGTTCCTGGGGAATTTGGTGGGTTTTGGTTTAAAAAATCAGAATTTTGGCAGAACTGGAAAGAGAATTCTTGGGAAATTTGATGGTTTTTGCTTTCAAAAAATCAGAATTTTTTGAAATTCTTGAAAATTTTTGAATTTTTGAAATTCCAGAACTGGAAGAAGAAAATTCCTGGGAAATTTGGTGGTTTTACCTTCAAAAAAAATCAGAGTTTCAGCACAACTGGAAAGAGAAAATTCCTGGGAAATTTGGTGTTTTTTGTTTTCAAAAAATCAGAATTTTGGCAGAACTGGAAAGAGAGAATTCCTGGGAAATTTGGTGGTTTTTGCTTTCAAAAAATCAGAATTTTTTTAAATTCTTGAAAATTTTTGAATTTTTGAAATTCCAGAACTGGAAAGAGAGAATTTTTGGGAAATTTGATGGTTTTACCTTCAAAAAAAATCAGAGTTTCAGCAGAACTGGAAAGAGAGAATTCCTGGGAAATTTGGTGGTTTTAGCTTCAAAAAAAATCAGAGTTTCAGCACAACTGGAAAGAGAAAATTCGTGGGAAATTTGGTGGTTTTGGGTAACGTTTTGATTTTTTAAAAAATCACAATTTCAGCACAATTGGATAGAGAGAATTCCTGGGGAATTTGGTGGGTTTTGGTTTAAAAAATCAGAATTTTGGCAGAACTGGGAAGAGAATTCTTGGGAAATTTGGTGGTTTTTGCTTTAAAAAAAATCAGAATTTTTTGAAATTCTTGAAAGTTTTTGAATTTTTGAAATTCCAGAACTGGAAGAAGAAAATTCTTGGGAAATTTGATGGTTTTGCTTTAAAAAAAATCGGAGTTTCAGCACAACTGGAAAGAGAAAATTCCTGGGGAATTCGGTGGGTTTTGGTTTAAAAAATCAGAATTTTGGCAGAACTGGGAAGAGAATTCTTGGGAAATTTGGTGGTTTTTGCTTTAAAAAAAATCAGAGTTTCAGCAGAACTGGGAAGAGAAAATTCCTGGGAAATTTGGTGGTTTTTGGTTTCAAAAAATCACAATTTTGGCAGAACTGGAAAGAGAGAATTCCTGGGAAATTTGATGGTTTTGCCTTCAAAAAAAATCGGAGTTTCAGCAGAACTGGAAAGAGAAAATTCCTGGGAAATTTGGTGGTTTTGGGTAACGTTTTGATTTTTAAAAAAATCACAATTTCAGCACAATTGGATAGAGAGAATTCCTGGGGAATTTGGTGGGTTTTGATTTCAAAAAAATCACAATTGCAGAACAACTGGAAAGAGAAAATTCCTGGGAAATGTGATGGTTTGGTTCATGTTTTGATTTTTAAAAAAATCACAATTCCAGCAGAACTGGAAAGAGAGAATTCCTGGGAAATTTGGTGGTTTTGCCTTCAAAAAAATCACAATTTCAGCATAAATGGAAAGAGAGAATTCCTGGGAAATTTGATGGTTTGAATCACATTTTGCTTTAAAAAAAAATCACAATTTCAGCACAGCTGAAAAAAGAGAATTCCTGGGAAATTTGATGGATTGGGTCAAGTTTTGCCTTCAAAAAAAATACAATTTCAGCACGATTGGAAAGAGAAAATTCCTGGGAAATTTCATGGCTTGGGCGAAATTTTGCGTTCAAAAAAAAAATCACAATTCCAGCAGAACTGGAAAGAGAAAATTCCTGGGAAATTTGATGGTTTGGGTCATGCTTTGATTTAAAAAAACCATAATTCCAACATAGATGGAAAGAAAAAATTCCTGGGAAATTTCATTGTTTGGTTCATGTTTTGCTTTCTAAAAATCACAATTCCAGCAGAACTGGAGAGAGAAAATTCCTGGGAAATTTGATGGTTTTGCCTTCGAAAAATCACAATTTCAGCATAAATGGAAAGAGAGAATTACAGGGAAATTTCATGGTTTGGGTTACATTTTGCCTTCTTTTGTGGGGGTTTGGGGTTGTGGTTTGTTTTTGTTTTTGTTGTGGGGTTTGGGTTTGTGGTTTTGGGTGTTTTGTTTTTTGTTGGGGGTTTGGGTTTTGGTTTGGGTGTTTTGTTTTTTGTTGGGGGTTTGGGTTTGTGGTTTTGGGTGTTTTGTTTAAAAAAAATCCCAATTCCAGCACAACTTTTCCCTTCCAGCTCCTCAAAACAGCAGCAAATTACAAATTACCAAAAAAAAAAAATTACGATTTCCAATTATAATTAAAAATTACAATTACAAAAAAAAAATCCTAAATCTGAATTACAGCAAAATTCCAGACTCCACACCCACAATAAAATCCATAAAAATCCATAAAATCTATAAAAAAACCCAACTCAACAACAAATAATTGGCATTTAACATGAATTTCCACGTGGATTTCTCACCTGCACCACTCAGGACTGGGAATAATAAATGTGGATTAATAATAATTAATAATTTATATCATCAATATATAATAATAATTCTATCTATAATTGCATATATTTTATTATTAATAATATATATTATTTTATTATATTTTTATTGTATAATTATACTATTATATTATATATATAATAATTATAATTAATTATATTATCAATTATTTAGAATTATGTTATAATTAATAATTTATATCATTAATATATTATTAAAATAATTATACTTGTAATTATATAATATAATTATATAATTATATATAATATACATATTTATATTATATATAATATATATCATATTATATATATTATATATAATAATTATATATAAATTATGTAATTATATATAATATATATAATTACATATAAAATATATTTATTATATATATTATATATATTATATATAATATATATATTTTATATATTATATATAATATATATATATATATAATATATATATATATATTTTATTATATAATAAAAATATATAATATTATTAATAATAAAATATATAATTATAATTATAATGACAATTAATTCTTATTATATTATTATATCATTATACATTATATTATTATTATATTATATATTATACTATTATATTACTATATCATTATAACAACCTATTCTAATAATGATTAATTACATTATCACAATTACAATTAATTATAATTATAATTATAACTAATAATTTCTACACTTAACATACAACAACACAATTTATTATCAATCAGAAAAAGCAGAGGAATGTGGGAATTGTTAGTGAATTGCTGACTCACTGTGTCTCTGCAGCGCTCGCAGCCTGGCCTGGGGGCTGCCGTGGAGCAGAGGCCGCAGCTTCACACTGCCGTAGCGCCGGCCAAGGGCTTGGGAAGCTGCAGGGAGCCAAAATCCAGCAATTAATTAAGAATTAATCCCCAAAAAATCAATATATGGAGAATAAAACTTAATAATGACGGGGTTGGAGCAAGATGTGGGGTAAAACGGGTGAAATTGTAGTGAGAATCGGAAAAAATATGGGGAAAAAATGTTGGTTTTGGAAGAATGTTGTGGTTTTTGGAGGAAATTTCACCCCCCAAAAAAAAGGGGAAATTGGATGGAAATCCCTCCAGGCTGCTCTGAGCCAAATGTGGGGTGTTTGTCCCCCCCAAAAAAAAATTGAAATAAAAATAAATGTGCTCAGAGTTTTGGTGTCATTGCCAAGGTGCCTGGGGAATTTTTGGAATTTGTAGGAATTTCTTTTTGGTTATAGAAGAACAAAAAAAAGGGAAAAAAGGGGAAAAAGTGAAAATATTATTATTATTATTATTATCATTATTATTATCATTAACAACAACAACAACAACAATAACAATAATAATAATAATAATAGCAATGGGACAATAATAATAATAATAATAATAATAATAGCAATAATAATAGCAATTGAATAATAGTAATAGTAATAATAATAATAATAATAATAATAATAATAATAATAGCAATGGGATTATAATAATATTAATAGTAATAATAATAATACCAATACGATGATGATGATAATAATAATAATAAAATAATAGCAATGGATATTAATAATAATAATAATAATATAATAATATTAATAATAATATAAATAGTGTTTTTTTGGTTTGTGATAATAATAATAATAATAGTAATAATAATAATATCAATAGGATTATAATTATAATAATAATAACTAATAGCAATGGAATAATTAATAATAATAGTACCAATAGGATGGGATAATAATAATAATAGTAATAATAATAATACCAATAGGATGATGACAATAATAATAATAACAATAACAATAATAGCAATGGAATAATTAATAATAATAATAATAATAATACCAATAGGATTATGATAGTAATAATAATAATAATAGTAATAGTAGTTTTGGTGTTTTTTTTTGTTGTTTTTTGGTTTTTATAATAATAATAATAATAATAATAATAATAATAACAACAACAACAATAATGGGGTGAGCCCTGATTTCCCTGGGATCCCTAAATCCCAGAAATACCTGTGGAAAGGCTGGAGAAGATTCCCAGGGCGTGAGTATCATCCACCCACTGGATTTTGAATCCACTTTCACTGCAAGGAAATAAAATAATCTTAATTAATGTCTAGGAAAAGAAGAGCAAAGAACATTAAATGTTCCCTTTTTGAGGCCTCGATGTCAAATGACCCCAAAATTCTCCTTTTCCTCTCCAACCCAACCTCAGCTTCAGGGATTGACTGAAATATTGGCATTTTTTAAGTGCTCAGGGACAATAATGAAAAATCAAGGGATTTCTGATGTGGTTAGAGGGGAAAATCCCATAAAGGCTCAGCGGGAAATGGGAATTTGGGAGCAAAAAAAAAAATTCCTTCCCCAAAGAAGGAATCCAATCCATTGGATTGATCCATTCCCAGCTCAGTTCTATTCCCAGAGGGTGGGAAATAAAAAATATGAAAAACCACACAGTAGGAAGTGTTGGATGTTTAAAATATTATTTGAAATAATAATTTAAATCAAATAAATAAATGAAATAAATAAAAAAATATATAAAATAAATAAATGAAATAAATAAATATATAAATAAAATATATAAATATATAAATATATATATATAAAAATAAATGAATTGATGAAATTATAATTTAAAAATCATTTTTAAAACAATATATATATAAATAAATAAATAAATTGACAAAATCATAATTAAAATATCGTTTTAAAAATAAAATATTTATAAAATAAAAATTAAATAAAATTATAATTTAAATATCATTTAAAAATTATATATATATAAAATAAATAAATAAACAAATTGATGAAATTACAATTTAAATATCATTTTAAAAATAAAATATTTGCAAAATAAATAAATAAATGAAATTATAATTTAAATATCATTTCAAAAATAATATATATATGTAAAATAAATAAATTGATGAAATTACAATTGAAATATCACTTTTAAAATAAGAATTCATCGGGTTTCAATGGGATCTACAGAATGGATTTCCACATCCAATCCAGGAATTATCCCAGGGGGATGGTGAGAGAAAAACATGGAAAAAAAGAGTGAGAGGAGCTCAGCTCTGCTCCAACCTCATTCCCCTGGATTTCCCCAAAAAAATCTCATCCCAGCAGCAGGACTGGGGGAAAAAAAAAAAAAAAAAGGACTTTTCCTTGGAAATTCTGATGGAATTTCGCTCAGGAACCAACCGAAAAAAGGACTTTTCCAACCAAAAAAAGGACTTTTCCAACCAAAAAAGGACTTTTCCAACCAAAAAAAAGGACTTTTCCAACCAAAAAAAAGGACTTTTCCAACCAAAAAAAAGGACGTTTCCAACCAAAAAAAAAGGACTTTTCCAACCAAAAAAAAAGGACTTTTCCAACCAAAAAAAGGACTTTTCCAACCAAAAAAAAAGGACTTTTCCTTGGAAATCCCAATGGAATTTCGCTCAAGAACCAACCAAAAAAAAGGTTTTTTGGTTGGTTTGTGGGGTTTTGGTTTTGGTTTTGGTTTTGGTTTGGTTTTTTTTTGTTTGTGGAACTTTTCCTTGGAAATCCCAGTGGAATCACCTCGTTTTTCTCAACCCAAAAACTCCTAAAAAACCACCTGGATGGAGAGAAACGAAGAAAAGGAGAAAATCTTGATTTTAAACCAAACCTAACCTTTGGGAAAAGGAGTAAAAACCCCTTTAGGGCACAGAAACTGGGGAAGGAGAGACCAAAATTTGGGATTTTTTCACTGGCTGGGGAAGGACTCACTGGAAATCGGCGAAGATCTCCATGAGATCCTCGGTTCTCAGGGAGGAGGGGAAGTCGTAGATCTCGGTGACATGGCCCAGGTGGCCCTCGGTGACCTGAGGCTCCCCGAAGGTGGAGCAGTCCAGGCTGATCCTCTCGACGCTGATCTCCTTCAGGGTCAGCTTGGCCACGATCTGGGGAGAGATAAAGTGGGAATTAGGGAAATAATGAGTATTGGGAAGAGGATTGTGGCACCCCAAATGCCAGTCCTCAGAGTGGGCATTCCAACCCTAAATCTGCACCTCCCAGGAATGAATTCCTTCCCATTTTTTCCCAAAATTTGTTCCAACCCTAAATCTGCACCTCCCAGGAATTAATTCTTTCCCTTTTTTTCCCAAAATTTGCTCCAACCCCATCTGCACCACCCAGGACAGAGATTCTCCTCTCAGGAATTGATTTCTTCCCCTCTTTTCCCAAAATTTGCTCCAACCCCATTTGCACCACCCAGGACAGAGATTCCCCTCCCAGGAATTAATTCTTTCCCCTCTCTTCCCAAAATGTGCTCCAACCCTAAATCTGCACCTCCCAGGAATTAATTCTTTTCCTTTTTTTCCCAAAATTTGCTCCAACCCCATCTGCACCATCCAGGACTGGGATTCTCTTCCCAGGATTCAGTTCTTTCCCCTCTTTTCCCAAAATTTGTTCCAAGCTAACTCTGCACCACCCAGGATAGAGATTCTCGTCCCAGGGATTAATTCTTTTCCCTATTTTCCCAAAATTTGCTTCAACCTTCCATCTGCACCATCCAGGACAGAGATTCTCCTTTCAGGCACCAATTCCTTTCCCTGTTTTCCCAAAATCTGCTCAAGCCCTACATCTTCCCCACCCAGGACAGAGATTCTCCTCCCAGGAATTAATTCTTTTCTGTCTTTTCCCAAAATCTGCTCCAACCCTAAATCTGCACCTCCCAGGAATCAATTCCTCCCCCTTTTCTCCCAAAATTTGCTCTATCCCTCCATATGCACCACCCAGGTCAGAGATTCTCCTCCCAATAATTGATTTTTTTCCCTCTTTTCCCAAAATTTGCTCCAACCCCACCTGCACCCCCCAGGAATCGATTCCTTCCCTAATTTTCCCAAAATCTGCTCAAACCCCATCTGCACCACCCACGACTGGGATTCTCCTCCCAGGATTCAGTTCTTCCCCCTCTTTTCCCAAAATTTGCTTCAACCCCATCTGCACACCCCAGGAATCGATTCCTTCCCCTATTTTCCAAAAATCTGCACCACCCAGGACAGGAATTCTCCTCTCTGGCACCAATTCCTTCCCCTCTTTCCCCAAACTCTCCCCCAGCCCTACCTCTGCCAGGAGCTCTGCTGAGCACTCCTCCTCCAGGCCACCCTGCCTTGTCCCCTCTCTGTCCCCAGCAGCCAAATCCAGGTTTCTCCACAGCGCCTCGGCCACATCCTTCTCCTCCTCCTCCTCCTCCATGATCTCCTTCTGCTCAGGAACTCCCTGAGGAGCTGAGGGATCACCCTGGAGCAGCTCAGGAGCAGCCAGAGCTCCAGCTGGACCTTCCTGGAGGATCTGGAGAGGTTTTTCCTCCTCCTGGGCAGTGCTGGGGCTCTGCTGGCTTTCCGTGCTGGAAGAATCCTGGCGTTGCTCAGCATTCCCAGGATCCTGCTCTGCAGGTGGGGATGTATTCCTGCTGCTCTCCAGGCTCTGGGCAGGAGCAGGTTGGCATTCCAGCTCTGTGCAGCTGTGGTTTTCCAAAGGGAAGGAGCTTTTCCCACATTCTGGCCCTGCGGCGTCGCGGCTGGATGGGTTTTGCTCTCCCGCTTGGCTCTGGGATTCGCTGCCTTCTGGGATCAAATCTTCCTCTCCTGCTTCATCAGGTGGCTGGTTATTGTGTCCAGAAGCCAGGGAATGGGAACAGTCTTTATCCTGATTTTCCTGCTCACAGGGATCATTGCTATTCCCTACGGATGTCGAATTTTCCAAATTTTCAGAATTTTCATCGCACGGAGGATGCTCGGCTTCTCCTGGGACATTCCCTTCTTCAGGCTCCTCCTGCTGCTTCCCAGAGCCACCCCCGGGGCTGCCTCCATCCCTGTCCCCTCCCTGCGGGCTGGCATGGCTGTCCCCGAGGGAATTTTTCGGGCAGTTGTCACCTCCTGTCACATCCCCGCCCAGCTCCGCTCCAGGGCTCTCCCTCTCCCTCCAATTCGCCTTTTTCCTGCTGGCTTTGGGGACATACAGAGCTTTTTCTGGCTTCTTCCTGGGCGGCCTGGTGATCCTGCCTGACCCCACGGAGGCACGGGAGTTGTCCCCGTGGGTGTCACCCGGGTGGCGTGGCCAGAGCCCTCGGCCACCCCGGCCCCAGGGCTGGGCTGGACGCTGGGAGCGAGGAGGGTTGGCTCTGGGTTTTTGGTCACTCGAGGTGTCACTGGGAAGCCTGGGAATGAGGGGATGATGGAGAGGTGAGCAGGGAATCCCCAGGGGTGTGGAAAGGGAGGAGGAAATGGAGGAGAAGCAAATTCATAAAGGAGTCAGGGCAGAGGGGAAATCCTGCTGTTCCTTGGGGTCTGCAAGGTGGTCATGGGGACATTGAATGGGACATGGTGGCTTTGTGCTTGATCCCAGGGCTGGAGATTCCCTGGAGCCAGGCTGGGAATGTTCACCTGGAGAAGCTCCAGGGAGAGCTCAGAGCCTTTCCAGGAGCTCCAGGAGAGCTGCAGAGGGACTGGGGACAAGGGATGGAGGGACAGGACACAGGGAACGGAGACACACTGCCAGAGGGAAAGGATGGGTGGGATTTTGGGAAGGAATTCCTGGCTGGGATGGAATTCCCAGAGAATCCCCTGGATCCCTGGAAATGTCCAAGGCCAGGTTGGGATAACCTGGGACAGTGAAGGTGTCCCCACGGCAGGGTGGCACTGGGGTGACTCCAGAGTCCCTCCCACCATCCCATGAGCTCCAATCCAAGCCCAGCTCACCTGACAGCCGAGTGACAAATGACTGTCCTCCTCCTCCAGCCCTCTCCCACCGAGAAGCTGCTGAGCAGCTCCATGCTCTCCACGGTGCGATGGATCAGGTAGCGCAGGCGGCTGGACAGCGGCGGGAACAGCAGCACCCTGCAGGGACAGGGCTCAGCTTGGAGGGGTGGCAACGCAGGAGAAGTTCAACAAACTCTTCCCCAAGGCGTTCCCAGTATGGGAATTTAAACCCCAGTATGGGATTTTGGTCACTGGATGAGCAAATCCCAGTATGGGATTTAAATCGGGAAAAAAGCCAAGCGGGAGTTGATGATGTTAAGGAGTTTAAAATCCTTCCAGATGTGCAGCCAGACACATTTTATCTATAAATTACAGCATGGGATGTCTGATCCCATGGACTGGGATTCCCATTCCTGCCTGGATCCATGTGGGAATGGCTGGGAAGCACCAGAAGGCTGCTGCAGGTCCCTTTTCTCCCCACCTCAGAAATGTGGAATAAACCAAAATGGATAAAGAAACACCCCAGCCAGTGGCACTGCTGTCACACAGGGTTTGTCCCCGAGGGTTTGACAACTGCCCAGGCAACTCCTCTGCCAAATGTTCATTAAATAAAAAAAGCACTGAAACAAATATTGAAGGTCAGATGAGCTGGGAGGGAGCTGAACTCAGCACTGCCAGCCCTGCTCTGTCCAACACCTGGCTCTGGTCACCTGCAGGGCTCCAAAGGTCACCAGATTGGGGAATAAATCCAGCTGAACACAGGGTGAGCCATGGCCTGGTGAAAAAACCACCAATGTCCACCAAACTGTGCCTGGAGGAGTGACCAGAGGTGGAGATCCACACCAATCCCTCGGGAATGCTCTGAGCAGCTGGAGCTCCACAGGCAGACCCCAAATGCTGCCAGTTTCACCCCAGAGAAACGATGCAAACCAAGTCACCAGGAGCCAAACGTCACCAGGAGCCAAACGTCACCACGAGTCCCTGCTGCTGCCATCCCCCAGGGACAGCGGGGACAGCAGGGAGAGGTCACCCCCGGTCACCCCCTGCCCCGGCCAGGCTGGACACTGACCGCTGGTGCTGTCCCTGCGCCATGAAGTGCTCCAGCTCCTCCGCGATCCTCGCCACGAACTCATCCTCGGTGGGCGACAGGAACACGCCATCCATGGGGCGCTGAGCCAGCGTGGCAGGGGAGCCTGCGAGGGACAGGGACACGGGGGTGGGACAGGGACATTCGGGAGGGACACACCGAGAGGGACAGGGACATTCGGCAGGGACACACCGGGAGGGACAGGGACACGGGGGTGGGACAGGGACACACCGGGAGGGACACACCGAGAGGGACAGGGACATTCGGCAGGGACAGGGACACACCGGGAGGGACACACCGGGAGGGACAGGGACACGGGGGTGGGACAGGGACACACCGGGAGGGACACACCGGGAGGGACAGGGACATTCAGGGGGGACACACGCGGCCACAAACCCCATCCCCGGGTGCCCTGCCAACCTCACCCTGTGCTGCTGCTGCACTGATCCATCTGCACCTCGTTATCCCTGAGCATCCCAATATCCCCTTCCCTGGGCATCCCAATTCCCCCTTCCCTGGACATCCCAATTCCCCCATCCCTGGACATCCCAATTTCCCCTTCCCTGGACATCCCAATTCCCCCATCCCTGCTCTCCGCACCCCCAGCACCCAGCGCTGCCCCCCTTCCCCCAGCGCCACGTGCTCCTCCTGTCCCTGTCCCCACCCCACCCCATCCCCGAGCCCCCTTCACCCCCATCCCCGCCTCCCCGCACCCCCTATCCCGCACCCCCCGGTCCCCCCAAGCTCCGGCCGCCCCGTCCGGGGTCCCCCCGTGTCCTCACCGCCAGGCCCGGCCGAGTGGCGGATGCCGGTGCGGCGCCTGCGCCCTGTCCCGGCTCCTCCCGCCCGGTCCTGGCTCCTCCCGCCCCGTCCCGGCTCCTCCCGCTCTATCCCGGCTCCTCCCGCTCTATCCCGGCTCCTCCCGCTCCGTCCCGGCTCCTCCCGCTCTATCCCGGCTCCTCCCGCTTCGCCCCGACTCCTCCCGCCCGGTCCTGGCTCCTCCCGTTCTATCCTCCCGCTCTAGCCCGGTTCCTCCTGCTTCGTCCCTTCTTTTCCGTCCCCTTCCCGGCTTGTCCCTCCCGGCTCTGGTTCCTGCCGCTTGATCCCGACTGTTCTCTCTCTGTCCCAGCTCGTTCCTCTCTGTCTCGGCTTCTCTCGCCCTGTCCTGGCTCCTTCCTCTCCATCTCCGCTCTTCCCTCTCCATCCCAGTTTTCCCGCTCCATCCCAGTTTTCCCACTCCATCCCAGTTCTCCCGCTCCACCCCAGTTCTCCCACTCCATCCCAGTTCTCCCACTCCATCCCGGTTCTTCTCACTCGATCCTGGTCCTTCCCGCTCCATCCTCACTCTTCCCTCTCCATCCCGGTTCTCCCGCTCCATCCCGGCTCTTCCCACTCCATCCCAGTTCTCCCGGTTCTCCTGCTCCATCCTCACTCTTCCCTCTTCATCCCGGTTCTCCCCGCTCCATCCCGGTTCTCCCACTCCATCCTCACTCTTCCCGCTCCATCCCCGCTCTTCCCGCCGGGCCCACATCCCATTCTCCTCCCCTGCTCTCATTTCCTCCTTTCTCCGCTAAATCCTCTTCAATTCCCTTTTTTTTCTCCTGCTGACAAACCACTTTCAGCACAGCAGCCATTCCCTGCCCCAAGGGTTTGCCTCCACTCCCTCCACAAACAGCCCTGGATTAAGGATTAAACCCCAGAATTTTGCCGCAAGTAGCAGGAAACTCTTCCCAAGCAGTTTTGGGAAAAGCTGGGCACTCCAGCTCCCTCCTGCCACCCAGCCAGGAGTCCCAAGGACCACCCAACACCCTGAATTCTAAATATTAATTCTAAATATTAATTCTAAATATTAATTCTAAATATTAATTCCAAATATTAATTCCAAATATTAATTCTAAATATTAATTCTAACTATTACAGCAGCGTTCAGATCCAGTCATTTGAGGCTTTCCAGATGATCATCCCCATCTCAGACCAACAATTCCTCCTCTAAATTAGGCTGAAAAACCCCGAGATTTAGGGTCACAGCTGGAAGGGAGTGCAGGAGCTGCTCCTGACCTCAGCGATCAGACAGAAACATCCCGAGGTTGATTGGGGAGCAAGGAGAGCTCCTGAAGAGCCTTTTTTATTGCAATGAGGCGGCTCGGCAGGCAGAGCGGCAGGATCGTTAATGAAATGGAGGAGGAAGGGAATTAGAGGGAGAATGAGGTGAAAGGGGGATGGAGCAGCTCGGGAAAAGGAGGATCTGAGGGGTGGAAGGAGCTGTGGAGGCACTGATTTTCTGCTGATTTTCTGCTGTTCCCTCCGCAGGGCTCAGACACCCTCATCCCCAAATGTCCCAAACATCTAAAAGCTGGCTTTGGTCGCTGCCAGGACCTTCAGCCCAGGGACGCTCCGAGCTCCTGCCGCAGGGCCAGGGCGGATTTCAGCTGTCAGATCCTTCCTGCGCGGCTCGGACGATCACTCAGCCCCGGGGAAGGTGGCTGTGACCTGTCGAGACCTGCAGGGTGAATTCCTGCCGACAGGGACAGCCCAGGGGAGTTTTCCTGGCAAATCATCCCCTCCTTCCCGCCCAGCTTGCCATGGCTGGAGGCTGTTCCGTGGCACAGCATCGCCCCACGAGCTCCGGGCAGGGTTGTCCAGCCCTGACAGCCACACTTGGCACCCAGTGACCAAATCTGGCACCCAGTGACCAGCTGGGTTTGGCCAGTGCCCATCCAGCAGCCTCAGGCTGGTGGCCACAGGACAGGGACAGTGGCCAAAGCCACCTCCTTTCCCCACAGGCACAGCTGGATTTTCACTTCCCAACCACGGAGAGGCTCAGGAGACCACAGCATCTCTGCTTCCGCAGCTGAAGTCACCAGGAAAGTGGAATTCCAGCCTTTCCATTCCCCATCTTTTGCAGAAAGTGGGTTGTTTTTTGGGTTTTTTTTCCCCATGGGTGAACTGGAGAAAGCAGCAACACAAATCCCTGCTGCCCCCCAGGCTGGGGCCACAGCTGAGTCACAGAAACACGGATGGAGAAACCTGGAAAAGCACTCTGGCTATTCCACACTCGGGAACGGAAACAGAGAGGGAAACACCCACATTATCCTCGGGCTCCTCAGCAAGCAGGAGGGACAGGAGTGTCCCAGCTTCCATCCAGTGTCACAGCTTCCATCAGGAGTGTCCCAGCTTCCATCCAGAGTGTCCCAGCTCCCATCCAGTGTCCCATCTTCCATCGTGTGTCCCAGTTTCCATCAGGAGCATCCCAGCTCCCATCTGGAGTGTCCCAGCTTCCCTCCAGTGTCCCAGATTCCACCTGGAGTGTCCCAGCTTCCCTCCAGTGTCCCAACTTCCACCCAGAGTGTCCCAGCTTCCATCCCTCCCGCAGACCTTCCCACCCCCCCATTCCCAGCCTCTCCTCAAGGGAGGACGCTGCTGCTGAGATGGGGAATCCTCCCCAGCGAGATGGGAGTTCCACACTCTGGAAAAGGCCTGGGAGGGGGAGAAGAGCCTGGAGAAACCCCATCCAAGGAATCCTGGTGGTTCTCCAGCTGCAGCACAGCGTGGGGCAGGGGCTGGGGGTGGCTGAGGCTCTGCACAGCCCTGTGCTCCGCCGTGTCCGGCTGGAAGGACACCAGTTCATTGCTGAAGGTCACTGTCTCCACAGCGCTGCCGGGACACAGACAGCCCCAGCCCAGCAGCGAGGCGAAAGCCCTGCGGAACTCGGCGTTGAAGGCATAGATGACGGGGTTGAGGGCCGAGTTGGCCCAGCCCAGCCAGGTGAAGGTGCTCAGCACAGCCCCGCTGACGCACCGCGGCTCTCCCGGCTCCCTGGGCTCGGCGGCGCAGAAGGGAAGCAGGCAGTTGAGCACGAAGAAGGGCAGCCAGCAGCACACGAACACCCCCACGATGATGGAGAGCGTCTGGAGCACCTTGGTCTCCTTCTTGAAGGAGTTTTTCGGGGAGGTTCCCCGCGGGCTGTCACCGCCGGGGTGTCCTGCTGTCCCCTCCAGGGAGGAGATCCCGCGGAGCTGGCGCCGGGCGATGGGGAAGAGGCGCCCGTAGGTGACCAGCATGATGGCCACGGGGATGTAGAAGCTGACGAGGGACGAGGAGATGGCGTAGGTCCTGCCGAGGCTGGAATCACAGCTTCTCTCCTCCCCGGAGCCGTTCAGTCCCGGCTGCTCCCGGTCCTTGTGCCACCGCAGCTGCACGGGGACGAAGGAGATGAGGAGGGACAGCAGCCAAGCCACCCCGATGGCGACAGAGGCCGCGCGCCGTGTCACCCTGCCGCGGTGGCCGAAGGGGCTGGCGATGGCGCAGTAGCGCTCGACGCCGATGAGGCACAGGTTGAGGATGGAGGCCGTGCAGCAGGTGATGTCAAAAGCCACCCAGAGGTCACAGAAAGCCCCGAAGGGCCAGAAGCCCAGCACGTCGCTGGCCGCTCGCCAGGGCATCACCAGCACGGCCACCAGCAGGTCAGACACGGCCAGCGACACCACGAAGAGGTTGGTGACCTTGGAGCGGAGATGTCTGAACCTGAGCACGGCCAGGCACACCAGGCTGTTCCCCAGCAGCGTGGCGAGGATGAGCAGGGACAGGCAGGTGGCTGTCACTGCTCGCAGGGACAGCTGGGGGTTGCTGTCCTCAGGCCAGCTGGTGGCATTGAGCTGCACTGCTCCTCCCGCCGAGGGGGACAACCCATCCATGGCTGCTCCTGCAGAGCTCCTCAGCTGCTCCAGAGTCCATCAGCATCCACAGCCTGGTGTCACTGCTCCCGAAGCACTGTCACAACATCCCCGGAGCTCCAGTGTCCATCAGCATCCACAGCCCGTTGTCACTGCTCCCTAAACAGTTGTCACAACATCCCCAGAGCTCCAGTGTCCATCAGGATCCACAGCCTGGTGTCACTGCTCCCAGAGCATTGTCACCACATCCCCAGAGCTCCAGAGTCCATCAGCATCCACAGCCCGGTGTCACTGCTCCCGAAGCATTGTCACAACATCCCCAGAGCTCCAGTGTCCATCAGCATCCACAGCCCAGTGTCACTGCTCCCAAAGCATTGTCACAACATCCCCAGAGCTCCAGTGTCCATCAGCATCCACAGCCCAGTGTCACTGCTCCCAAAGCATTGTCACAACATCCCCGGAGCTCCAGCTGCAGTCCAATCCCACTGCCAGCCCCAGGAGAGGCGCTGGAAGCTCTCACTCCATTCCAGAGCTGCTGCTGACAGCGTTTAGATTTTCCCTCCTGCCTCCCAGCCCAGCTCAGGGGCTCACACTCACCTCCAGCAGCTGCGGAGGATTTGCTGCAAATCTTCCTCCCTCTCCTCTCTCCTCTTCAGGATTCTCTTCGGGTGATCCTCTGCCTGCTGCAGAATTCCCAAATCCCCACCGAGGCCAGGCTGGGATTTCCAGAGGGGATTTGATCTCTTTATTCTCCCACAGATCTCCCAAACCGAGCTGCTCTTCCCTCTGGATTGCATCCGGTGGGATCTGAGTGCCCCTTGGAGCTGGGAGAAGGTTTAATCCATGGCGTGAGTCACTGGGAATTGAGGGAGAAGGGTGAAGAGGGAAAATAACAAATATCCCAGCGGGATTGGAGGGTCCTCAATGCAAATCAGCGCAGGAATTGATTGTGATGTCCTGAATAAAAGATTACCTGATTGCACTGGCCAGGCACTGAGTCACAGCTCGCTGATGACCCCAAACCACTCACTGCTCCCTGCCCTGAGCTGGTGCCAAACTGGAATTTATTTTCCACTGAAAAATTCCTCCTCCAGGAAAAAGAAAATTAAAAAAAAAACACATCTAAAAATCCTGTACAAACATGGAAGTTTTTTCTTTCTGAAGTTTTTCTTTCTGCAGAACCGGTGAGGATGCTGAACACCACCTGGATATGTTTTTAAATCCTTAATAAATGGATTTCACTTTCAGTAAAATGCTGTAAAGTCGCTTCTCTTTCAAGTTCATCACTCTTCCTTTAATTCCCAGGTCATTCCATTGTTCTCACCTCAGGGATAACTGACAGCTGGAAACATCAACCAGAAAGTCAAGATGCTCTTCCAGGCAGGTGTGGATGTGGCACTTGGGGACAGTTTGGTGGCAGCCTTGGCACTGCTGAGGCCACAGTGGGACCTGATGGCCTTCAAGGACTTTTCCAACATTAATAATCCCAGGATTCTGTATTTTGAAGGAGGAGCTGCCCTGAACCTCGAGGAAGGATTTCCTGGAGGTCTGGATGAGCCACGAGCTGCCACTGCAAAGCTCTGCTGTGATTTCCTGAGGTGACAGAGCAGTGCCACCTCTGCTCTGAGTGACAGATCAGTGCCACCGCTGCTCTGAGGGACAGATCACTGCCCCTGCTGCTCTCAGTGACAGATCACTGCCACCACTGCTCTGAGTGACAGATCACTGCCACCACTGCTCTGAGTGACAGATCACTGCCCCTGCTGCTCTCAGTGACAGATCAGTGCCACCACTGCTCTGAGGTGACAGATCACTGCCACCACTGCTCTCAGTGACAGATCAGTGCCACCACTGCTCTGAGTGACAGATCACTGCCACCACTGCTCTGAGTGACAGATCAGTGCCACCGCTGCTCTGAGTGACAGATCAGTGCCACCACTGCTCTGAGTGACAGATCACTGCCACTGCTGCTCTGAGTGACAGATCAGTGCCACCACTGCTCTGAGTGACAGATCACTGCCACCACTGCTCTGAGTGACAGATCACTGCCACTGCTGCTCTGACAGATCAGTGCCACCGCTGCTCTGACAGATCAGTGCCACCACTGCTCTCAGTGACAGATCACTGCCCCTGCTGCTCTCAGTGACAGATCACTGCCACCTCTGCTCTGAGTGACAGATCAGTGCCACCGCTGCTCTGAGTGACAGATCAGTGCCACCACTGCTCTGAGTGACAGATCACTGCCACCACTGCTCTCAGTGACAGATCAGTGCCACTGCTGCTCTCAGTGACAGATCACTGCCACCTCTGCTCTGACAGATCACTGCCACCACTGCTCTGAGTGACAGATCACTGCCATCACTGCTCTGAGTGACAGATCAGTGCCACCACTGCTCTGACAGATCACTGCCACTGCTGCTCTGAGTGACAAATCACTGCCATCACTGCTCTCAGTGACAGATCACTGCCACCACTGCTCTGAGGTGACAGATCACTGCCACTGCTGTGAGTGACAGATCAGTGCCACCGCTGCTCTGAGTGACAGATCAGTGCCACCACTGCTCTGAGTGACAGATCAGTGCCACCACTGCTCTGAGTGACAGATCACTGCCACCACTGCTCTGAGTGACAGATCAGTGCCACCACTGCTCTCAGTGACAGATCACTGCCACCACTGCTCTGAGTGACAGATCAGTGCCACCACTGCTCCGAGTGACAGATCACTGCCACCACTGCTCTCCTGAGGGGAAAACCTCCCTGGGAAGAGCAGGACAATGTGGAAAGAGCAGGACAAGTTTGCAAATCCTGGGCACACATTGAGTTCAGCTCTGATTCCCTCTGTGCCCAGAGCGTGGCTTTGGAGCATCCCTGACCTTTGTCCCTGTCACCTCTGGAGCTAAAAAGCCACCAAAGCACCCTGAAGGTTTCCAGATGATCACCCCAATCTCAGACCAACAATTCCTTCTCTAAATCAGGCTGGAAAACCCCAAGATTGCTCTGCTGAGCTTGGATTGAGTCCCCCCGAGCCCAGAAAGGAGAAACTGCTCATTCCCAACCACATTCCCTGGAATGTCAGGCTATTCCCACATTCCCTGGAATGTCAGGCTATTCCCATATTCCCTGGAATGTCAGGCTATTCCCATATTCCCTGGAATGTCAGGCTATTCCCACAGCTCGAGATATTCCCATATTCCCTGGAATATCAGGCTATTCCCACAGCCCGAGATATTCCCATATTCCCTGGAATGTCAGGCTATTCCCATATTCCCTGGAATATTCAGGCTATTCCCATATTCCCTGGAATGTCAGGCTATTCCCACATTCCCTGGAATATCAGGATATTCCTACAGCCCGAGCTGTTCCCACATTCCCTGGAATGTCAGGCTATTCCCACATTCCCTGGAATATTCAGGCTATTCCCACAT
The DNA here is from genome assembly GCF_008360975.1 of Lichenostomus cassidix. NCBI lineage: Eukaryota > Metazoa > Chordata > Aves > Passeriformes > Meliphagidae > Lichenostomus > Lichenostomus cassidix. The sequence goes on along the minus strand of NW_028147326.1, from coordinate 54,379 downwards.
TCCCTGGAATGTCAGGCTATTCCCACATTCCCTGGAATATCAGGCTATTCCCACAGCCCGAGCTATTCCCAAAGCCAACCCCACACCCTCCCGGCCGTTCGGGGATCTCTGCCAGGCTGTCACGGCGTTCATCGCCGGGGTTTGCTTTAATTAAAGCTCATTAGTTCCGCCGCGCGCTGCCAGGCGCTGTTCCAGCCAGGGAGCCTAGATGGCAGCAGCGGCCGCGGCAGGAGCGGAGCGGGAATTTGGGATTTCGGGAATTCGGGATTTTGGGATTTCAGGATGTCAGGATTTCGGGATTTATGGAATTCGGGGATTCGGGAATGCGGGATTTCGGGAATTCAGGATTTCTGGAATTCGGGAATTCGGGATTTAGGGAATGCAGGGATTCAGGATTTTGGGAATTTGGGATTTCAGGAATTCGGGGATTCAGGATTTTGGGAATTTGGGATTTCGGGATTTTTGAAATTCAGAAATTCAGGATTTCTGGAATTTGGGATTTTGGGAATTCGGGATTTTGGGAATTCGGGATTTCGGGAATTTGGGATTTTGGGGATTCAGGAATTCGGCAGGGAAAAGCGTGGGGTTGGGGCAGGGAAAGGCTCTTCTTTCCCACACATCCCCACAGAGCTCCAGGATCTTTGGGACAACATTCCCAGGGATGCACAGAGTGGGATTTTGGGATGTCTGTGCAGGGCCAGGAGCTGGACCCATGATCCTGGTGGATTTTGGGATGCCTGTGCAGGATCCATGATCCTGGTGGATTTTGGGATGTCTGTGCAGGATCCATGATCCTGGTGGATCCTTCCCACTCAGGATATTCCAGGCTCTTGGCAGGGATGTTCTCCCCTCTGTGCCCCACAGGGTATTTCCTCCCAATCCCTGCTCTGGGCAGGAGGATTTTTAGGATTTCAGGATTTCAGACAAACCCCAGGATGTCCCACTGCTCTCCAGGGATCTCAGGTGTGACAACCAGGAAATCCTTCCTCGAGGTGCAGGGCAGCTCCTCCTCTTTCCAAGTAAAGAATCCTGGAATTGTTAAGGCTGGAAAAGACCTCGAAGGCCATCAAGTCCCAGTGCCAAGGCCACCACCAAACTGTGTCCCCAAGTGCCACATCCCCACATTTTAACCCCTCCAGGGATGGTGATTTCACCACTGAGCAGATCCTTCCACTGACTGACATTTCCCATGAGGAATTTTGCCCTCAAATCAAATCCCTAAATCCTAAAATCCCCCCCAAAAATCCCTAAAATCCAATCCCTGTCCTAAAATCTCTAAACCTCTCCTGGCACAACCCGAGGCTGGTAGAAAGGATCTCCCCCTGCACTCACTCAGACTGGAGCAGTTAAGAGCTGGCTCAGGATGGGAAGAGATCCATTTTGTCCAATTTCTGTGCATTTTGGACCAGAAATCCCTGCTGATTCTGCTGTCCCAGGCAGCTCCTGGTGCTCCCAGATCAGCTCTTCTCCCCTGAGCAAACTGTTTTATTTTATCATCAACAGCTCAGCAGCTATTTTTCTCCAGGCTGGAGTTAAGCACTATTTTAACCACCTCTCCAGCATGAAAAGATCCCAGTTTGGTGGCAATTCAGCTCGAGGTTTTTATATTTAATTTCCTCACCCAGCGAGAGGCTGCCCTTGATTTCCTTTCCCTGCTGTCTCACCAAAATATCCTGAAAATTCTCCATTCAGCCACCCTGATTACATCCCCCACTTTGCATCAAAGGCAGAAAATTATCAGCCACTCCAAATAAAGCAGCAGCTGCTGGGGTTTAACTCCTAAATGTCACTTCCAGCACGGCTGATGCATCCCAGAAGGACAGGGGAGTGCAAATTCCTGCAGGAATCCCTTTGGGTTTCCAGGGAAGGGATGAGTTCTGAGAGCAGGGGGAGAAAGGATTTGAAAAAAAAAATTTTAAGACTTTAAAAATAAAAAAAAAATCCAGGTTGTAGGTGAGAGTTGAGCCCTGCAAAAAAATCCATGGGAGATCTCCAGGGATCAGAGCAAACCTCAGCCTGGAAAATCTGAGTTTTCTTCAAGCATTGTGGTTTTAGAGGGAAATTTGGTTTTTGATACACCATTTAAATTGATTTTCTTCAGGCAGACAAAGACAGGACCAGGCTCCCAGACTTTGCTGCTTAATTACAGTTAGAACAAGAAGCTGGGTAAAAAACTGTTCCCAAGTTCAGTTTTAGGAATTGCCTGGTACAAAATCAAGGGTTTCATCAGAATTGAATTCCTTTTCTCCATGGGCACAGCAAGGTGGTTTAGGCAAAGGGGCTGAGGCTTTGTGAGCCTTGAAAAAGCAGGTTTGAGATGCAGAGAGATAAAAAAGTGGGAAGATAAGGAAAAGCAGGAAATGTGGAGGAAAAGATAAGGAAAAGATAGCAGGAAAAAAGCAGGAAAGATAAGGAAAAGTCCAAAATGACACCAAAAAATGAAAGCTGTGCCACCCAGAAAGCAGCAGAGGCTGCTCAGGAAAAACAGACAAATCATTAAAAATAGTGATGTCCAATAATGGGCTTTTTTACAGACTTGGATAAGATTTTACAGACTTACAGCCCAGGACCATCCCTGGATTGCAGCACAGCTGGAATTGCAGCAGCTGGAGCAGGAAAAAGGCCCAGGAGGCCCCAGAGCCCCTCGGGTTCCTCCCCTCCCCTCGGGCACACACAGGCAGAGAACAGCGAGGATTTTCTCCCGTTTACTTCCAGAGGAAAGGAATACAGAGCTTCGAGTCATTGTACATCATTCCATGGACAGCCTGGGTGAAGTGGGAGCTGCATCCAGCCCTTCCCTGGCAGGAGCCGAGTGACAGAGGGGACACAGCCCCTGGGGACAGCCACAGCCCCTGGGGACACCTCCAGCTCCACCCCTGGGGCTGCAGCTCGGTGGGCAATAAATAATGACCAGGAGGGGAAATTCCAGCCCTAATTCCCACTGCTCCAAGCTGCCAGCTGTGGGAATGGAGCTTGGAACAGGCAGTGTGGAAGTGCAGCTGGGAATACATTCTGAGTGGAGCTGGGAATATATTCTGAGTGGAGCTGGGAATATATTCTGAGTGGAGTTCAGAATATATTCTCAGTAGTGTTGGAATATATTCCTAGTGGAGTTGGGAATATACTCTGAGTGGAGCTGGAATACATTCCGAATGGTGCTGGGAATACATTCCTAGTATAACTGGAATATATTCTGATTAGTGTTGGAATATATTCTGAGTAGAGCTGGGAATACATTCCAAATGGTGTTGGGAATACACTCCTAGTGGAGCTGGGAATATATTCCTAGTGGAGCTGGGAATACCTTCTGAGTGGAGCTGGAATACATTCCTAGTGGAGCTGGGAATATATTCCAAATGCTGTTGGGAATACATTCTGAGTGGAGCTGGAATATATTCTGAGTAGTGTTGGAATACATTCCCAGTGGAGCTAGGAACACATTCCAAATGGTGCTGGGAATATATTCCCAGTGGAGCTAGGAATATCTTCCCAGTGGAGCTGGAATACATTCCAAGTGGAGCTGGGAATATATTCCAAATGGTGCTGGGAACACATTCCGAGTGGAACTGGAATACATTATTAGTGGAGCTGGAATACATTCTGAATGGTGCTGGAAATATATTCCTAGTGGAGCTAGGAATACATTCCTAGTGGAGCTGGGAATATATTCCAAATAGTGCTGGGAATACTTTCTGAAAGGAGCTGGGAATACATTCCTAGTGGAGCTGGAATATACCCCAAGTAGTGTTGGAATACATTCTGAGTGGAGCTGGGAATACATTCCGAATGGTGCTGGGAATACATCCCTAGAGGAGCTGGAATCCATTCCCAGCCAGGGAGAGGGGCAGAGGGTTGCTAATTCACCCACAGGCAGCCAGGCACTGCCCTGCCTCACTCACAAAGCCCAGGGAAGGTCACATTCCCACCCTGAAAGCTCAGTTTTCCAGGGATCAGGCTTCCCGCGCTTCCATGTGCACAGGAGGGGCAAAAAAGTGACCTGCAAAAGGTGAGGGCTGGGCAGGAGCAGCCTCTGGGGCAGCTGCAGGAGCTGTGCTCAGGGCTTTGTGCACCAAAAACACCCCCAGGGTTTGGTTTGGCAACGCTGGGAACACAACACCTCGAGGGATTGCAGTGCTCAGACTGAAGGCAGAGCCGAGGCTGCTGGGTGGAGCTGGAAATTGGGAATTCCTTCTCTCCCCACCCCAAATCCCTCGCTGGCAGCTCAGAGCCATCACCCTGCAGCTCCCCAGGAGGACACAAAAACAGCCAGCAGCTCCAATTTCCAAGAGGCAGCAGCAAAAAGCCAGATGGCAGAGCCCAGCCTCGCTCACAAGAGCCCAAAACTCCCCCAGGGGAATCTTTTGCAGGTCTCCCTTTTAAGGCCTTAATAGAGAGAGGGAATTCTTTTGTCTTGTGCTTTGCCATTGCTGCACCAAAATCTCCTAAAACTGAGCAGCTGCAGTGCCTGGCTGCCAGTGCAGGACACACACAGGGAGAAACACAACTACCACCAGGTGCTCAAGCTCGTTGCAGGGCGAGAATTGGATGTGCCAAAGTGTTCTAAACAACCACAAAAAATAAAAAAAAAAATCAGATTCTGCCGTGAATCGGATTCTCAGCATCAGCCACAGCGAAAAGGAAATCAAAATCAAACCCAAAACTGAGCACTGCTATGGACACAGGAGAGTTTTTCTTCGCTGGAATTGTATTCCCAGGAGGGAAGGCTGGGTGTGGCAGTGACTTGGGGTCACCAGTAGGATGGAGATCGGTGCAGATGTTGGCACAGAGATGACAAACACACCAGCTTGGGGTCACTTCCAGAGCGGATTGTCACGGCAGGAGATCCTGCTGCTGAGCAAAGAGAGATCCAGAAGGACAGGGAGGTGTTTCCCCTCTCCTTGGAAGTTCTGGTCATGAGTTAAGGAACATTAAGACAACTTCCCAGCAACAGGATTCTGTTGGCTCCTCAGAGGTTCAGTCCCAGAGCTGTTTTGGGTTCGGAAGAAGCAGAGGGAGTCTGTTGTGCCAAATCTGGGAAGAATTGCAAGGGGAAAGAGATCAGAACTCATCAAACACATCCACAACCACCCAGGAAATCCCAGAGTGCCTCAGTGCTTCACTGCTCAGCTCCATCCCTTTGGAATCACACATTCCATCCCCCTGGGAACACATGTTCTGTGTTTTATGGGAAATGCTCTGGAAATTGAGGTTATCAGCTCAGAGGAAAACTACACAGCCAGTCCTGTGGAATTGCTCATGAGCAGATTCCTGGAAGGGAAATGGAAGTTGTCCAAAACAGGTGCAGGGAAAGCTCAGTTCAAACCCATAAATTCTGGTCACTCACTGTTACCAAATCATAGGATATCCTGAGTTGGAAGAGACCCAAAAAGGTCATTAACAAATCATAAAACATGATTTCTTTATTCTTATTATTTATTTACTTATCAGTAAATAAATAATTTTAAGCACGCCTGTCCCACATCAGACAGTCAGCATTCCAGGCTGGAGAAGATGCTGAACAAATCCTGTCAGATTTATCCTTTCCAACACTGCCTGGCTTTGTAAAACCACCTCAGATGTTAAAAGAGCCATCAGAGCTCCCTCACAGAGCCTTCAGCCTTCCCTCCACCCCCTGGCAGAGGATCCAGGCAGAATTCCCAGCAGGGAGGATTCTCAGGATTGGGATTTAGCTCTGCTGAACCCTTTGGCTGTGCAGGGCTGTCCCAAATCCCAGAGCAGTTCCCTCAGGATTGGGATTTAGCTCTGCTGAACCCTTTGGCTATGCAGGGCTGTCCCAAATCCCAGATCCCATAGCCCAGTGCAGTTCTCTCAGGACTGGGATTTGGCTCTGCTGAACCCCTTGGCTATGCAGGGCTGTCCCACATCCCAAATCCCAAATGCCAAATCCCAAATTCCAGATCCCAGAGCAGTTCCCTCAGGATTGGGATTTGGCTCTGCTGAACCCCTTGGCTATGCAGGGCTGTCCCAGATCTCAAATCCCAGATCCCAGATCCTAAATCCCAAATTCCAGGGCAGTTCTCTCAGGATTGCGATTTGGCTCTGCTGAACCCCTTGGCTGTGCAGGGCTATCCCAGATCCCAAATCCCAGATCCCAAATCCCAGATCCCAAATCCCAAATCCCAGATCCCAGGGCAGTTTCCTCAGGATTGGGATTTGGCTCTGCTGAACCCCTTGGCTGTGCAGGGCTATCCCAAATCCCAAATCCCAGATCCCAAATCCCAGATCCCAAATCCCAGATCCAAATCCCAGATCCCAAATCCCAGATCCCAAATCCCAGATCCCAGATCCCAAATCCCAGATCCAAATCCCAAATCCCAGATCCCAGATCCAAATGTCAGATCCCAAATCCCAAATCCCAAATCCCAAATCCCAGATCCCAGGGCAGTTCCCACCTCCATCAGCCACAGAGAGCTTCTCCAGCTCAGCCTCCAGCTCGGCATCAGAGAAGGGAGGGCTCAGCACCTTCTGGGGAGCAGCAGGAAGATCCACAGCATCCTTGCTCGAGTCCTGCAGCAGGCTGTCCAGCTCCTTCTCCAGCTCCTCAGTGTCCATCTCTGTGATTGAACAAAACATTGCAGTTCTGACAATAATTCAGTGGCATTTTCACAGCACAGGCTGAAATCTAAATCAAACAAAGCTGTTATTCCTCCCTATCCATTGTAACTCAGGAGGAATTTCCTGTATTTCTTTTAAAGGACTGGAAATTCAGTCCTGATCTCAGGGAAAAGGATTTTTTTTTCTTGCAGAAAAATGTTTGCACCGAGGCCAAGAAGCTCTGGCACCTTTCAGCAGAGGCAAACAAGCTGCAGCAACAGCCAGGCCAGAGGAAAAAGCTCATCACTTAAAAAAAAAAAACAAAAAAACAAAGCAGCAGCCACTCTAAAAATAGATTTCAATCAACATTACGCAGCTTTGAACTGAAATTCAGCCCCAAACGGGGACTGCAAGGATTTGCAGAGGAATAAATGTCAGAGGAGAGAACTCCTTGAAGTTCAAGGCACCAAGTTTGGGTTTTTCAGGAAGAGTTTATTCTCCCAGGAATCTGCCAGGTGTGGGGAAGGGAGGGAGGAGGGAAGGGATGAGGAAAGGATAAAAAATTCCAAGATATACCCAGACCGTTGATCCCCACTCCAGCCAGAGTCTGGGCAACTTCATCTTGAGTGTCACAAAGCTGAGGGGAAATAAACACAATTAAACAAAGAATAGAAACTAATCTTACCATATCAAAACAAGAAATAACAAAAAAAGAGTTCCAAAGTTGATCTGAAGGCAGCAGGAATCAGTGGGAAATTCATTTCCACCGTGATTTTCACAAAGAATGAGAAGATTATTTTAATAATATTCTACAAGACCAAGTGTGGCACATTTGAGGACCAAACCCTCAACCAGAATTTCCCAGTGGAAATAAAAATATCCTTCACATATTTTAGTTTTTTCACATAAATAATGAGTTGATATCACAGCTTAGGCTAGGAAATCAGGAAGCTGCAGACCAACAGATCTCAGCTACGACATTTTGCAGCCCCTCAGCTCGAGAGCTGGAGTCACAGCTTGAGCTGATGGTGCTAAAAAAATTAATCCTTTGCTTGGAAATTTTTCCTTGAAAATTTTTCACGCCAGCTCCTGCAGCCAGACTGCTCTCTTCACTCCAATTCCTGCAGAATTCACTCCTCTCCCTCTCTGAAATGCAGATTATGGGGCAGGGAGATTTAATACACTTTATGTTTTATGCCCTGAGTTGTATCCCAGCTTAGAAAGGTTTGACTTGAATTTCTTTTGAAGAAATTCACACTTCCTAGGAAAGCTGGGTGTTTGGCCAATATTTGCTGACCCAAATTTAAAAAACCCATGAAATGCACAAATTGAATGTAAATTAAAACACATAAAAGCAAAACCAGAAGGCATAAAAGTCCTCCTCTTGCTGATATTTTAACTCAAAATTAAGTCAGTTTACTGACTCTATAAAAGGAAAGAAACTAAATAATTAAAACAAATCAAAGAATTAATAAATTTTAAATATCTGGGCAGGTTTCTTGGGAATATCCACACCCCACTGGCTGTTTTTTCAGCTGTTCCAGTACCTCCTGGATCTGATCCACCAGGTTCTCTGCCCTCTCCACAGTCACATCCTTCATGGAGAGCTTCAGAGCTCCCACTCCAGCCTGGTAGGCATTGAACACCTTGAAAGGAAAAATAAAAGAGAGAAATATGCTCAATGCTCATGAAGAACAGCAGGAGTTTTTCTCCCAGTGGAAACTGATGGCTTGAGGGGTCTACCTAAAACAGGCTGACAAAGTTAGGAGAATAAAAAGTTAAATTTATTGAAAGCCTTCAGGTGTATTCAGGGCACTCACAGCTCACCCAGGGCTGCACCCAAAATGGACAACAAATCACGAGTTTTTCATAATTTATAAGTTTTTTATAAGGTCACAAGTTTTTAATACTTTATAAATCCTGTCTATTTGCATATTGAGGTTTAATCCTCCAATTACAGCTCCAGCTAATGAAGTCAATCACTCCAAGTTTGCTCCCTCAATTAATTCACTGCTGTTTACTTATTCTGGGGCTCTGAGACAGTGAGGTGTCCTTGAGTTTTGGGCTTAGAGAGGAATTGTTTTGTCTAAAAATGAGAGAAATTAGCTCAGTTAAACACTAAAATTACAGACACGAGTAAAATAAGGAAGATCCTAAGGCATGAGAACAGCAGGAAACGGAGGCAGGTTTACCCAGAGGGACATTCCAAGGGTAAAATCCCACCCTGGAAGGACTGAGAGGGAAGAGAGGGGCTGAGGAAGGAGGATTTTGGTACCATCTGGTCGGTCTGGGAGGCGTAGATGCGATCCAGGATTCCCTGCACTGCATCCAGCTTGGAGTGCAGCTCCTCGATGCGCCGCTCCGTCCTCCGCTTGGACTTGAGGCACCTCAGGGCCTGAAAAAAAGGACAAAGAGCACTCAGAGAGACATCAGCTCAGCTTCACACCCACATCTGCAAAATCTCCCTGTCCCTAGGCTCATCCCCACTGTGGTGAGTCTAGTAATTCTTAGTGGCACTGCAAGAAAACCAGGATGAAACTGAAAAAATGAGGAATGGCCAAGTGTCTTCATTAATTCGTGGGGTTCATCCAGGTATTCCTGCAGAAAAATCCTGGATGTCTGCTTTGGAAAGTCAGTTGGTATCTGATATTCACAAATATTCACAAATATTCACATTCCTGGTTGTGGAAGCTTCCTTCAAAAAATAAAAGCAATAATTGTGGAATTTCATGAGGATTAAAAACAGGTATTTGTCGCCTGTTGCATTATGCTGGAAGTAGGAAAAAGCAGAGGAAGGTTGTGAAATGTGGATTTGTGTTTGTGTAAAGTTTGTTCAGAAATTATCATGTCAAAGGAAAAAAATTTAACTGCCAAATAAAAAAAATTATAAATAAAAAAAAGGGGCAGGAGCTGCAGTTTGATGATTTTGACTGGGTGCCTTCCAACTCAGGCTATTCTAGGATTGGAAGTGTCATAAAAAAAAAAACCCAAACAACCAGGAATCCCTGAGGCACACACAGAACAAGTGGTTTCAAGAGTTTATTTCCATTTCCCTTCATCAGCTCACTCTGGAAAAACAAATCCTTATCTTCACCTCAAGGAGAGCTTTGGCTTCACCACCCCTGAGAATGTTTAACCCTGGGCATTATCTGCAGCTCTGGAGCAGCTCCAGGACATTTCCCTGCTGCTTCCACTCACCAACTGCTTTTTCCCAGCTTTACAAGCACTCCTGGCATCCTCTTTACACCTGGAAGACAGAAAAAGGGGATTTATTCCTCAGCCAGCAGTGTATTTTATAAATGTTACACTTCATTTCACAAACCACAACCACCCTCTCCCTTGCCCTGATGGGACCACAACGCTGAATTTTGGACACAACCACCCTGAAACCACTGCTGATTCCCACAAGTCCTTGAGAGCATTCCAAACATTCCTCACACCCATTCCCTGCACCTTGTTTTTATGGAAACAGGCAACAAAGGCTGGGAAAGCTGCCCCAGCACAAGGCTCTGACTATTTTATTTACGAACAGGAAAAGAATAACAGACGAAAGCAGCTCCTAAGTGTGTCACCAAGCTCTACCTCCCACAGATGTTGTTCCCACCACCCTTCCCCAAATTACTTCTCTGCATCCTGGGAAAGGGACTCCACCTTCTGTGACAGCAGCTGCTCGCTCTGCATCAGCTGATAAACCCCAATGTCCACGTCGTTCATCGGGGACACCTTGGCGTGGAGACCTCGGGCAAACTTCACGATCTAAAATTAGAGGAGCACAGGCTGGAGTCACTTCCAAAAAAATCTAGAGCTGCACTGGGAATACTTTCACTAGGAAGGAAGGAAGGAAGGGAAAGATGTTTTTACGCTCCCAGTTGAGGATGTCGCAGTCACCACAGTGTTTGATGTTGAATCAGGCATGATTGAGGGTTTGCAGTGTGGGAACAAAAAGCCTTAATGGAAATCCTGGAAGATTTAAAGCTGTTCCTGGGCTCTGGAAGTGGATGGGAATGTCACTACTTCCAAGGATTTCAGAGCACCACAGGGAGCATGGAATCTCAGAGCTGAGAGTGGCTGCACCTCTCTGCAGGTGCTGAGAGACAGAAAAACCTTCCACACAAAGTGGAATTCCACAAACAAAATTTCAGTGTGTGCTGCTGGGAACAGCCAGGCAGCTGCAGGACCTGCCGAGTTTTTAGCTCCAAATTAAACAGGAATTATTACAAACATTCAAAGAACCTGCCATGCAGCAATGAGGATTTCTTACCACCCCACAACCAGGTGAAAAGGTGGAATTTACCTTTCCAAAAACCACCCATTTTATCCAATCCAATTTTCTCTCCGGGCAGACGGAACGCAAGACAGGGATGATACCACCCAAAAGCAGTCACCTTGACCCTGTACCTTCTCTCCATTCTGCTCCAGGATGGTGACCCTCTTCTCCTTCTGCAGCTGCAGCAGCAGCAGGTAGAATGTCCTTTCATCAGGGCAGAGCCCGGCGCAGAGGGAGCGCAGCTCGGACAGAGCGACCACGGGGTGGGAAGAGAGGGCAGAGTTCTGGTAGAGGCGATAAACTTCCTCTGCTTTCTCCTGCGAGGAGTCCAGGCATGCTGTCAGCCCACACAGCATTCCTGCTCTTCCCAAACCCACCCACAGATCCTTCCTCCCAAGCTTGGACATTTCCTATTTTGTTCCGGAGTGAGTTTCAGGTTGAGCTGTGGGGGACTTTAAAAATAGTTACCCATGAAAAGCAGAACTCCACTATTGATGTTCCCTGAAATGCTGAGGAACAGCACAGGAACCACACAGGCAATAAATTGGCTTCCCCTGCACTTCCTGAAAATCCCTCCTCAGGTCTGAACCAAATAAAAATCCCTGCCTTTAAAGATTTCCTGCATTTCTGCTGGATACAGACACCACAGCACGTTTTGGGGTTGGTTTTGCACAGTCACAGAGGAGCACAGAGAGAAAAGGGCTGGGAAAGGATCCCAGGAAGGCTTTAATTCCATGGGAAAGCTCATGCTGCAAGTGAAAGCAGCTCGAATAACACCCAGGAAGTTGGGCTGGTGGGACATTGGATTGCCAGTCCCCTGCTCCTCCCAAAATAGAGCAATCCCAGCCTGGATTGCTCTATTGCTGGATGCTCCAGCCCTTGGAGCATCAACATTATTTTCAAGGAACATCTGTAGATCTAAATCACTCCTCATTCCCCAAATTACTCCACCCATCTCCCTCCAGGCATTTAAACACCTCAGCAGCACCAATCTGCTCAATCCTGACATTTCCTTCCCAGCACATAAACCGACTCCTGGTTTTCCTGGAAAAGCAGAATCTCAGGAAATCTCTCAACACTCACCTGCAGCAGCTCCACGTAGATCAGAACCTCCTCCTCCTCGGGGATTTTGCTGTCCCCCAGCACGCTGGACAGGGTCCACTTGAGGGGCTTCAGGATGAAAACTCCCACACCCCAGGAGATCCAGCTGCTGTCTACACTGGCCATGAAGTCTGACTCCCTCTGCAGCTTCCCACGTCTGGGGAAAAGATATTCACGTGGAACTGAATACAGTCAGGCTAAACCTTGGATGTCCTGCACATCCTCAATTCCTGTGGTGTTTTCTGTCACCAGATCCAGCTAAAGTTTGGGATCTTATTGCTGGAAGCACACAGAGGTTTCCACTCCTCCCCTGCTTCCTCTGGATCCCCTTTGTTTATTGTTTTTCCCATTTTGCAAGTTTCTCACTGTTTTCTGACTCGAAACTGATGAGGCACCAAATGAGGAATTAACAAGCAGTGCCAGTTTTAGGATCAATCAGCCATTTCAGGATAGTTCTGGTTTTACATTCAATTTCAACACCAGCTTCTCAGATCTGCTGGTTTTCATTTTCAGGTCACCCGACAGAGCTCCTGCTGTTTTGATCCTCCTCGAGGTTCCAGCCCCGGGCTCCAATTTCATAACACAAAACCTCTGCTTGCCAACACCTGCTCAACACATCCCCGGTGTCCCTGGCGACTGGGACAGCACACCATTCCAGAGAACATCACCTCATTTAACATAAATATTCCCGTGGGATCTCCTGCACGACCCACTGCCCTCTGACTGCCTGTCCCACACCTCTGACTGCCTGTCCAGCTTTACCTCCCACAGGTCTCCCCAATTCCACACATAACATCACCCGGAATTCACAGCATCTCAGAATGATTTGGGTGAGAAAGGATCTTAAATCCCATTTCATTCCATGGACACCTTCCAGTACCCCAGGCTGCTCCAAACCCCATCCAAAGATGGGGACATTCGGCCGTGCACATTCCCAAGGCTGTGGCAGCCACAGGCTCTCTGGGCACGCCGTGCCAGGGCTGACAGTGCAGTATTGCCCCTCCAGGCTGGCCCGGCACGGATCCATCCCCACCGGCATCCCCTCACACCTCCCCTCATCCCCCCGAGGCCTCCCCGCCGCGCTGTACCTGAGCAGCTCCCTGAGCACGGTGCCCAGCCCCAGCGGCACGCTGCCCCGCCGCTCGAAGCCGTTCTGCAGCTCCCTCAGGCAGGTCCGCACCGCGCCCCGCCGCCGCCCGCGGGCCAGCACCAGCCCGACCCAGAAGGCCATCTTGCTGTCCCACTCGGTGCTGTTCACCTCGCGGCTCTGCTTGAAGGCCGAGAACAGGAAGGCCATGCGCTCGTCGTCCGTCTCCCACTCCGGGGGCAGGTCCCCGGCCGGGGCCGGCCCAGGGGGGGCCTCCCCCGGGCTGCACATCTACGCGAGCCCCCGGCTCGGCCGCGGCCTCCGCCCGGCCCGGCCGCCCGCCCGCCGTCGGGGAGGTGCGCAGGGCGCATGCGCGGTGCCGCCCCCGCGCCCCCCCCTGCCCGCGGCACTTGGTGCGGGCCGCGCTGTGCTCCCCCCCCGGAGCCCGCGGTGGTACGGCCCGGAGGGGCTCAGCTCCTCCCAATCGCCCCGCGGGATCCCGGTGACGTCATGCGTGATGTGTGGGTGACGTCATGCATGATGTGTGGGTGACGTCATGCGTGATGTGTGGGTGACGTCATGCGTGACGGCTGATTGATGGCATGTGTGATGTCATAGCGGGTGGGGAGAGGGCGGAGCTTGGACTGTTTGTTAAAATAATAATGATTATATATGCATATAGTTCCTATATATGTCATATAGAGAATATATGCTATATGTTATTAATTTTCATCATATATAATTATATATCATATATATTATATATTATATTATGATTATATTTATTGTTATTCAAGTATAGTATTATAATATTTATTATTGTGTATTTATTAATAATATAATATATATTATTATCTATATTATAATATTATAATATTATGATATTATAATATTTATTATTATATTATTATATTATTGTATATTATAATTACTATTATATTATATATGGTATATTATATTGTGTATATATACAATAACATATAACATAATGTACACATAATATCAACTGCATAATAAAATGTAAATTGATGTATAATATAACCATATTAATTAGTATATAATATAGATACAGATATATAGTATAAATGTTATACATTATATATACATTATACATTATAATATAGTATATAGTGTATATATTGATATATATAGTATGTAGTTATACATTATAATATAGTATAATGTTATACACGTAATACTATATTATCATTAATTAACATACACTGTATCTAATTTGATATGTTGTTACATAATATACAATAATCTATTATTGTTTCTATCGTATAATATCACAATACACATTATACATTTTGTATAACATACAACTTAGATATAATCTTCTACAACAGATATTTCATAATACTGTAATATATATTCCATAGAGAGAGCTTTCATATATATCTGTGTCGTCTCTCTATATATTATTTTAAATATATTTATATTTATATTTTTATTTATATTTTAATTTTTATTTTTATTTTTATTTTTATTTTTATTTTTATTTTTATATATACACACACAGGACACTTTTAAAATATATATTATTATAATTTTTATACATATATATATTTATTTGGGACTACATATATATATGTATATTTGGGACCATATATATATATATTTTTTTTTTTTTTTTTTTTTTAATATCTATATTTGGGACCCTGCATCCCCCAGCCCCAAATCCAGGCTTTTCCAGGCAAATTTCCACACGACAGTATAAACCAGGAGGCAAGCAGGATCCTCTGGCAATGAGGGCGAGCCCTGGGGGTTTGGGATGCGCACCCTGCTCACGGGGAAGGGATTTTCCGAGGCTCCGGCAGCCGCGGGTGGAGCTGCTCTCATTTCATCCACACTCAGTCACATTTGGAATCTGCTTCAAAGCGCCTCGGGGAGGAAAGGGAATTGAAAATGGAATAAAAAAGCCCAGGATGGTCCAAATCCCCTGGAATTCGGTGACACCACCTTGGCTCCAAATCCCCTGACCGGCTCCAGATGCTGCAGGGAGGGCAGCAGGTCCCGGAGCTGCCTCTGCCCCAACCCTCTGAACCAATCCCTGAAAACCACGGAGTGACTCAGCACAGCCACAGCCTATTTTTAGCTCCTTCCAAGCCGAAATTTCTCATTATTCCCTTCGATTTTCTTATTAATCCCTTCCATTTTCTTATTAATCCCTTCGATTTTCTTATCAATCCCTTCAACTCTCACCCTCCATATAACGCCTGGAAAGCCCGTTTTGGGGCTGCTCCTCCCAAACTGCAGCCTGGCTCTGAGCAGGGCACATTTGGGGTGTTATCAGCACAGAAAACGCTGAGCCAGGAAGGAAACTGCAGCTCTGCATCACGAGGTTTTGTTCAAAGGAGCCTCACGGGGCTCTGTTTGCGAACCTGAGAGGTTTGGCCTTGAACCGGAGGCGGTTGGAACAAGGAATCACATGTTTGGGATGAAACGAGCCAAGAGATGATCTGATCCCGATGCCTGATGGGGGTTTTTGTCCTTTTTCATCATACTTTTATACTCTCTTTATATATATCCTTTTACCCTTCCCCATTCCTGTACTTTTCACTCCCTATATTTTAGCCCCACATGTTTATAACCCTCAACCCTACATGTTTATAACCCTTAACCCTACATGTTTATAACCCTCAACCCTACATGTTCATAACCCTCAACCCTACATGTTTATAACCCTCAACCCTACATGTTTATAACCCTCAACCCTACATGTTTATAACCCTTAACCCTACATGTTTATAACCCTCAACCCCACATGTTTATAACCCTCAACCCTACATGTTTATAACCCTTAACCCTACATGTTTATAACCCTCAACCCTACATGTTCATAACCCTCAACCCTACATGTTTATAACCCTCAACCCTACATGTTTATAACCCTCAACCCTACATGTCTATCACCCTTAACCCTACATGTTTATAACCCTCAACCCTACATGTGTATAACCCTTAACCCTACATGTTCATAACCCTCAACCCTACATGTTTATAACCCTTAACCCTACATGTTTATAACCCTCAACCCCACATGTTTATCACCCCAGTACCCCCACCCTGCTCAGAATTCTTTGGGGAAGACAAAACAATCCCCACAATCTCAAGAGCATGAGGCACCAACCCTGAACAGAGCCTCATCCCTGAGACATGTTTTTGTAAACTAAGTTGTAACCTTTTTGGGGGAAGTAATTTTAATAAGGGGGCAATTACTTCATTTGTTAGGCTTCTTATTGGAGACTTTTGGATAGGGATGCTAATCTAGGCCGTCCATAAATTCTATATGGGAATATCGTCGCTCTCTTGGGTCAGTGTGCATCTGGGATCCTATTAAACCAAGGAAATACCCTTTTCCTATACTGCATGGCTGTGGCTAGCACAGGTCTTTCCCATGACAATTTTCTCCTGTGTCTTATAAACAAAGATAAAGTTTGGATGTTATTAAAAACAGTGTCTCGAGATTTGGACAGTTCAGGCCTGGCCAGTCAGGCCTAGGGGGAGGTTTCTGACTGACCAATCTGGGTGACCTCTGAAAAATCTATATAAGTTGGAATTAAAATAATAAAGCTCTCTTTTCTTGCCACGCTGAGAATCCACGTCTTTTCCTCTGCTAGCAGCTCAACAGCAACACACGTCTGCATCTCAGAATTTTTACCAGTGATAAGGCCTCAATCCTGCCCTGCTCGGGGTGGAAAAACTCCCCACAGTGGAGAAATCCCAGCTGGAAGTTCAGCTGCTCCCCCGCAGAAGGATGGGGAGGGATTGGGGAGGGAAGGTGGGAGAGGTGGGGAGAGTCAGATAGGTGAGGAATGCGAAAGAAGGAATTTCACCCCATGGCTGGCAGGTGGTCAGAGTTTCCCGGGGAAGCAGCACACGTAGCTGGGGAGAAAAATTCCACCGCTCTGAGTGTTTCTGCTTCCACTTCCCACAGCATGGGAAGGACCTGGAGCTGCTGGAGTGATTGCAGAGGGGGAGCAGAGGGATGGATCTGGGAGGAAAGTGAGAAATGGGAAAATTCTGGGAGAACTGGGAGAATTCTGGGAGAATTCTGGGGGAACTGGGATTGCTCAGCCTGGAGAGGAGAAGATTTGGGGTGACCTTGTAGCTCCTGAAGGGAGAAAAGATGGAGAGAAAATTTACTAGGGAGGGAGGGACAGGACACAGGGAATGGCTTCCCACTGCCACAGGGCAGGGATGGATGGGATTTTGGGGAGGAATTCTTCCCTGTGAGGGTGCTGGGGGGCTGGGATGGAATTCCCAGAGGAGCTGTGAATCCCTGGAAGTGTCCAAGGCCAGGCTGGGATAACCTGGGACAGTGGGAGATATCCCTGCCATGGCACTGGATGAGATTTAAGCTCCCTTCCCACCCAAACCATTCCACAATTCCATTATTCTCCCCCAGATTTATCCTGCTGAGCATTCCTGTGGTCAGGAATACCCCTGGGATCAGCCGTGTCCCCTCCCAAAGTCTCGTTTCCTGTCCCCCTGGAAGCAGGAAAAGCCTTGAGGCTGCGGAGCTCTGCTGAGCAATACTGAAATCAGCTCTGTAAACAGCCCTGTTTGCAGAGCAACCCCAAAACAGCTCCTGCCGGCAAAATTAACTCCATCCCCGCCCAAACCAGTGCAATCCCTCCTGGAAATTCAGCTGGAAAAAAAACCCCAAAAGTTATACAAGATACAAATTAAAATATAGATTTAATCTATATTAGGGGTAGATCTTAAATTTGGGTTACAATTGTGCATTTACCGTTGATTTTCCACTTGTTTTTAGGGTTCTGGGCTTTTGAGGGGAAGGACAAGGGTTTCTTTAACCCTTTTCCCTGCTCGGAGGCTGGGCAGCTGGGAAAGGGGAAGGGAGAAAAGAGGAGAAAATGAGGAGAAAATGAGGAGAAAATCCACCTTCTTGCCCCAAACGCTCCCCAAACCCCCCAAAATCAGGCAGGCAAAGGGAGAGAGGACAGAAACCTGAGCACCCCGCACTGCAGAGGGGAAACTGAGGCACGGAGGGCTAGGGGTGGTTTGCCCAGGCTTGCCCAAGGAGCAAAGTTCACCACGAAGTTCACAGCCTGCGAAAGGGGTTGTGCCGTTTTTATTTCTTTTTTTTTTCCCCTTTATTTCTCCGTTTCAAAGAGGAACTTGGAATTTATGAGGCAAATAAATTCGTTTGGCAGGAAGGGGGGGGAAGGGGGGGGAGGGAAGGTCGAAATTATCACTCAGCCTCAGCTCCCTGCCGGGCACCAAAAACAGGCGGGAGGCGACAAAGGACAGAAGGTGGGGCTGAACGGGGATGTACAAAAATAACCCACAAAAAGTCACGTACCCCAGCAGCTCCTGGGGGTCACAGACACCCTGGGAGGGGAGATTAGAACTTCCCAAAGCCCCTGTCTGGGCAAAAAAAACCGGGGATGTTGAGCAAACAGACAGGACAGGAACATTTTGAGGGTCTGGAGTGGCAGAGGAGGAGCTGGGCTGGGGTTACTCATTAACTGAGGTTGAACTTCCCCCGTCACTGTTTATTGCTCTGTCCCCTGTGGGAATTTCAGGCTCCAGAGTCAATTCTTGAGCCAAGCTCAGCTCCAGTCCTCACCCTCATTTCATTCTCCTCTCGCAGCAGAATCCAGGGGAGGATTTAACACCCCAAACCCACCGTGGGTCACCCCTGCTCCTCAAATTTCCCAATTTCCCCCCAGTGCTCATGTTGGGGTGCAGCCTGCCGGCTCTGGGGGGTCCCTGGTGTGGAGAGAGCTGCTGGATAAGGCTGGGGTGATAAGGATTGGGAGTCTGCTGGGAGGTCTGGCTGTGGAAGATAAAAACACACCCCTTTCTCAGCCAGCCAGCTGCCCAAAAATCAACCTTCAGTGCTTTTTCCAGGCTGGAAACTCTTGCTTGGAGAGGGGATGATGTGTCTGCCACGGTGTCACACTCCTTGGGCAGCTGGGGAGTGGCAGAGTGACCATCCTGACCTCTCCTCACACGCTGGACACTGAGCTGCCTTTGTTCAGAGCCAAATATTCTCCCTGTGGTTTGCCAGCGCAGATAACTCGGGGCAATTTTATAAATTGAGATGGAAAGGGAAAACTCTGTGGCTTCCCAGCAAGTGTTTGGTGGGAGGAGGAGGGGGATTCTGGGGTTTGGGTGCTGAGGGGTGACCCCACTGCTGTTTGTGGGGCAAACTGGGATCTCCACTGCCACATCCCAATTCTTCCTGCCTGAATTCAGCTCCCTAAAGACCATCCAGGTGATTTTCCAGAAAGAGGATGAACAGGGTTCTGCCCCATCCCATTTTTATATGGACTAAAATGAATTCAGCTCCCTAAATGCACCAGGTTTTCCAGAAAGAGGATGAACAGGGTTCTACCCCATCCCATTTTTATATGGACTAAAATGAATTCAGCTCCCTAAATGCACCAGGTTTTCCAGAGAGAGGATGAGCAGGGTTCTGCCCCATCCCATTTTTATATGGACTAAAATGAATTCAGCTCCCTAAATGCACCAGGTTTTCCAGAAAGAGGATGAACAGGGTTCTGCCCCATCCCATTTTATATGGACTAAAATGAATTCAGCTCCCTAAAAGGCAGCAGGTTTTCCAGAAAGAGGATGAACAGGGTTCTGCCCCATCCCATTTTTATACGGACTACCATTTATGCCAAATCCTAGACCCAAACCTCGTTCTAGCTCTGCCCCAACTGCAGAATTCCTCATCCTCTGAGGACTGCAATGACTTCAGAGCTGTGCAGAGCCCAGAACACATGGTTTTCGTTAAACAAAAGCCCTGCATACTTTTGGGAGTTGGTAATTGAAGGACCCACCCAGGAAACGAGCAGCAATTCTTCTCCTCCTCGAAATCACCCTTCAGCTTCATTAATTCCGGCAGGGAGAGTGTGGATAATTCCCCCTGCAAGGAGACAGCCAGGTGTGCGTTTCTTGCCCTGCCCTGAGTGCACAATGGAGGAGTGGCTTCCCAAAAATCCACATCTGGAGCGGATTAGCTCCGATCCCACTGATCCAGTTGGATCCAGGGAGCCTTCCTGCCTTCCTCCCAGCGCGGGGGTGATGGTGATGCTGCTCAGCAGCCCCTTGGCACTGGGATTGGGGATGCACTGAGCCTTTTCCCTGGCGAGCAGCGATTTTCTGGGAAGCAGCATTTTCCCTGCAGCCCTGCCTTAGTCCTGGGCCTTGGTCCTGTCACCCGTTTTCAGGCTGTCACCCATTTTCAGTCTTCCTAACACCCATTTTCAGGCTGTCACCATTTTCAGGCTCGCTCTCACCCATTTTCAGACTCCCTAACACCCATTTTCAGGCTGTCACCATTTTCAGTCTCCCTTTCACCCATTTTCAGCCTCCCTCTCACCCATTTTCAGTCTCCCTAACACCCATTTTCAGTCTCCCTCTCACCTGCAGATTCCTCTGCCTCAGGCATTTATTAGGAAAGCAGCACTAAACTGTTTTTAAGAACTTTCAAGCAACCTCCGGTGAGTCACAGGGGAGGTGACCGGAAGGGAGCTCAGGGATTAGTTGGCGGTCAGGACTAGGAAAAGATTAACATGACAACTTCTCTGCCCGTGATTCTCCCAGAATCACAATTTTGGGTTGGAAGAGACCTGGAGAAGCTCTCTTGGAGCTCCTTGAGGTGCTGGAAAAGGCTGGAAAGTCTCCCTGCCTGTCCTTCCTGAAGTCCCTTTGTCCCTCCACTGCCATCCCACCACACTGCCACCATCCCAGGAAAATCACACCTTTCTCAGAATTAATTTTTCCCACACGCTCCCCTGATAACGTGCAGCAGCAGAGCCGTTTGGGTAACAGCAGAAAGTCCAAAGATTTAACTTACTATGGGGTTTTTTTTCTATCCCACAAAAAAAAAAAAAAAAAAAAAAATCCACAAGCGAGGTGGAATTTCCCCACTTCCCAGGGGTGAGATGGCGACTGTTTTACAAAGCTGCCGTGCTGTGGTTTTCCACCTTGAATGCCACCAGAATCCCGGGATTTCTGACCCGAGCAGATCCACCTAACAGCACCTATTCACCTTCCCTTTGCCCTGAACACAAACATCCCGCGGCTTTTCTCACTCGAGCCCGCTGAGTGATAGGAAAAATATGCAAGATGGAGAAGCAACACCCTAGAAATCATTCCTGAGGGCTTCTGGGTGATTCAGGACTTTGGAAACTTATTTAGTCACTTGGGGGGTGGGGGGGCGACAAACGCGAAAACAAGAGGCGCTGAAAAATAAAAGTTCTGCGCCAATCAATTCAGCTTCCCTGGCAAAATAGCAACCAGCAGGAGAAAACCTGCTGCAGCTTTTCGGTGGCGAACGAACGAACACACAGCTGAAGAGCACTAGAAACGATCCTACGATGCCTCGGTGTGAGGATGGGACAATCACAAAACTATAGAGCACTAGAAACTATGCTGCACTTCTTTAGCTACGATGGGACGATCACAGAACTACAGAGCACTAGAAACTATGCTGCACTTCCTTAATTACGATGGGACGATCACACAGCTATAAAGCACTAGAAACAATGCTGTACTTCTTTAGCTACGATGGGATGATCACACAGCTATAGAGCACCACAAAAAGATACTGCACATCCTTACTTACAATGAAACGATCACACAACTATAGAGCCCTAGAAACAATGCTGTACTTCCTCACTGACGATGGGACGATCACAGAACTATAGAGCATTAGAAACTATGCTGCACTTCCTTAGCTACGATGCGATGATCACACAAGTAGAGAGCCTTAGAAACTATGCTGCACTTCTTTAGCTACGATGGGATGATCACACAGCTATAGAGCACCACAAAAAGCTACTGCACATCCTCGCTGATGAAGGAACAATCACACAACTGAAGAGCACTAGAAACAATCCTACGATGCCTCGGTGTGAGGATGGAACAATCACAAAACTATAGAGCACTAGAAACTATGCTGCACTTCCTTAGCTACGATGGGACAATCACAGGACTACAGAGCACTAGAAACCATGCTGCACTTCCTCAGTGACAATGGGACAATCACACAGCTAAAGAGCACTGGAAACGATGATGTACTTCTTAGCTACGATGGGATGATCACACAACTATAGAGCATTAGAAACAATGCTGTACTTCCTTACTTACCATGGAACGATCACGCAGCTATAGAGCACCACAAAAAGCTACTGCACTTCCTTACTTACCATGAAACGATCACACAACTATAGAGCACTAGAAACAATGCTGTACTTCCTCGCTGATGATGGGACGATCATAAAACTATAGAGCACTAGAAACGATGCTGTACTTGTTTAGCTACGATGGGACGATCACAGGACTACAGAGCACAAGAAACTATGCTGCACTTCCTGGGTGACGATGGGACGATCACACAGCTATAGAGCAACACAAAAAGCTACTGCACTTCCTTACTTACAATGAAACGATCACACAACTATAGAGCCCTAGAAACAATGCTGTACTTCCTCACTGACGATGGGACGATCACACAGCTATAGAGCACTAGAAACTATGCTGCACTTCCTTACCTACGATGGGAGATCACACAACTATAGAGCACTGGAAACTATGCTGTACTTCTTTACCTACAATGGGACAATCACACAACTATAGAGTAACACAAAAAGCTACTGCACATCCTCGCTGATGAAGGAACAATCACACAGCTAAAGAGCACTAGAAACAATGTTCTACTTCTTTAGCTACCATGGGACGATCACAAAACTATAGAGCACCACAAAAAGCTACTGCACTTCCTTACTTACAATGAAACGATCACACAACTGTAGAGCACTAGAAACTATGCTGCACTTCCTTAGCTACGATGCGACGATCACACAAGTATAGGGCACCAGAAACTATGCTGCACTTCTTTAGCTACGATGGGACGATCACAGGACTACAGAGCACTAGAAACTATGCTGCACTTCCTCAGTGACGATGGGACGATCACACAGCTATAGAGCACCAGAAACTATGCTGTACTTCCTTACTTACCATGGAACGATCACGCAACTATAGAGCACTAGAAACTATGCTGTACTTCTTTAGCTACAATGGAATGATCACACAACTATGGAGCACAAGAAACTATGCTGCACTTCCTTAATTACGATGGGACGATCACACAGCTATAAAGCACTAGAAACTATGCTGCACTTCTTTAGCTACGATGGGACAATCACACAAGTATAGAGCACCACAAAAAGCTACTGCACTTCCTTACTTACAATGAAACGATCACAAAACTATAGAGCACTAGAAACTATGCGATGCTTCCTTAGCTACAATGCGACGATCACACAAGTATAGAGCATTAGAAACTATGCTGTACTTCTTTAGCTACGATGGGACGATCACAGGACTACAGAGCACCAGAAACTATGCTGCACTTCCTCAGTGAGGATGGGACAATCACACAGCTATAGAGCACTAGAAACTATGCTGTACTTCCTCACTGATGATGGGACGATCACACAGCTATAGAGAACTAGAAACTATGCTGCACTACCTTAGCTACGATGCGACAATCACACAAGTATAGAGCATTAGAAACTATGCTGTACTTCCTTACTTACCATGGAACGATCACACAACTATAGAGCACCACAAAAAGCTATTGCACATCCTCACTGATGAAGGAACAATCACACAACTAAAGGGCACTAGAAACAATCTTGCAATGCCTCAGTGTGAGGATGGGACAATCAGAAAACTACAGAGAACTAGAAACGATGCTGCACTTCCTTACCTACGATGGGGTGATCACACAGCTATAGAGCATTAGAAACGATGCTGCACTTCCTTAATTACGATGGGACAATCACAAAACTATAGAGCACTAGAAACTATGCTGTACTTCTTTAGCTACGATGGGATGATCACACAGCTATAGAGCACCACAAAAAGCTACTGCACATCCTTACTTACAATGAAATGATCACACAACTATAGAGCACTAGAAACTATGCGATACTTCCTTACTTACCATGAAATGATCACACAGCTATAGAGCATTAGAAACTATGCTGTACTTCCTTACTTACGATGGGACAATCACAGAACTATAGAGCACCACAAAAAGCTACTGCACATCCTCGCTGATGAAGGAACAATCACACAGCTATAGAGCACTAGAAATGATCCTACAATGCCTCGGTGTGCGGATGGGACAATCACAAAACTATAGAGCACTAGAAACTATGCTGCACTTCTTTAGCTACGATGGGATGATCACAGAACTACAGAGCACTAGAAACTATGCTGCACTTCCTCAGTGACAATGGAACAATCACACAGCTAAAGAGCACTGGAAACGATGCTGTACTTCTTAGCTACGATGGGACAATCACACAGCTATAGAGCACCACAAAAAGCTACTGCACTTCCTTACTTAAAATGAAACGATCACACAACTATAGAGCACTAGAAACTATGCTGCACTTCCTTAGCTACAATGCGACGATCACACAAGTATAGGGCACTAGAAACTATGCTGTACTTCTTTGGCTACGATGGGACGATCACAGGACTACAGAGCACTAGAAACTATGCTGCACTTCCTCACTGACGATGGGACGATCACACAGCTATAGAGCACTGGAAACTATGCTGTACTTCTTTAGCTACAATGAAATGATCACACAACTATAGAGCACTAGAAACTATGCTGTAATTCCTTAATTACGATGGGACGATCACACAGCTAAAGAGCACTAGAAACTATGCTGCACTTCTTTAGCTACGATGGGACAATCACACAAGTAAAGAGCACCACAAAAAGCTACTGCACTTCCTTACTTACAATGAAACGATCACACAGCTATAGAGCACTGGAAACTATGCGATGCTTCCTTAGCTACGATGCGACGATCACACAAGTATAGAGCATTAGAAACTATGCTGTACTTCTTTAGCTACGATGGGACAATCACAGGACTACAGAGCACTAGAAACTATGCTGCACTTCCTCACTGACGATGGGACGATCACACAGCTATAGAGCACTAGAAACTATGCTGTACTTCTTTAGCTACGATGGGACAATCACACAGCTATAGAGCACCACAAAAAGCTACTGCACTTCCTTACTTACCATGAAATGATCACACAGCTATAGAGAACTAGAAACTATGCTGTACTTCCTCAGCGATGATGGGACGATCACACAACTATAGAGCACTAGAAACGATGCTGTACTTCTTTAGCTATGATGGGACGATCACACAGCTATAGAGAACTAGAAACTATGCTGCACTTCTTTAGCTACGATGCGACGATCACACAAGTTTAGAGCATTAGAAACTATGCTGTACTTCCTTACTTACCATGGAACGATCACACAACTATAGAGCAACACAAAAAGCTACTGCACATCCTCACTGATGAAGGAACAATCACACAACTAAAGGGCACTAGAAACAATCCTGCAATGCCTCAGTGTGAGGATGGGACGATCAGAAAACTACAGAGCATTAGAAACGATGCTGCACTTCCTTACCTACGATGGGATGATCACACAGCTATAGAGCATTAGAAACTATGCTGTACTTCTTTGGCTACGATGGGACAATCACAGGACTACAGAGCACTAGAAACTATGCTGCACTTCCTCAGTGACAATGGGACGATCACACAGCTATAGAGCACCAGAAACTATGCTGTACTTCTTTAGCTACGATGGGACAATCACACAAGTATAGAGCACCACAAAAAGCTACTGCACTTCCTTACTTAAAATGAAACGATCACACAACTATAGAGCACTAGAAACTATGCTGTACTTCCTTACTTACCATGAAACGATCACACAGCTATAGAGCATTAGAAACTATGCGATACTTCCTTACTTACGATGGGACATTCACAGAACTATAGAGCACCACAAAAAGCTACTGCACAACCTCGCTGATGAAGGAACAATCACACAGCTAAAGAGCACTAGAAACGATGCTGTACTTCTTTAGCTACGATGGGACAATCACACAGCTATAGAGCACCACAAAAAGCTACTGCACTTCCTTACTTAAAATGAAACGATCACACAACTATAGAGCACCAGAAACTATGCTGCACTTCTTTAGCTACGATGGGATGATCACACAGCTATAGAGCACTAGAAACTACGCTGTACTTCCTTACTTACCATGGAACGATCACACAGCTATAGAGCACCACAAAAAGCTACTGCACATCCTCACTGATGAAGGAACAATCACACAGCTAAAGAGCACTAGAAACAATGCTGCACTTCTTTAGCTACGATGGGATGATCATACAGCTATAGAGCACCACAAAAAGCTACTGCACTTCCTTACTTACAATGAAACGATCACACAACTATAGGGCACTAGAAACTATGCGATACTTCCTTACTTACCATGAAATGATCACACAGCTATAGAGCATTAGAAACTATGCTGCACTTCCTTACTTACGATGGGACAATCACAGAACTATAGAGCACCACAAAAAGCTACTGCACTTCCTTAGTTACAATGAAACGATCACACAACTATAGAGCACTAGAAACTATGCGATGCTTCCTTAGCTACAATGCGACGATCACACAAGTATAGGGCACTAGAAACTATGCTGTACTTCTTTAGCTACGATGGGACGATCACAGGACTACAGAGCACTAGAAACCATGCTGCACTTCCTCAGTGACAATGGGACAATCACACAGCTAAAGAGCACTGGAAACGATGCTGTACTTCTTAGCTACGATGGGATGATCACACAACTCTAGAGCACCACAAAAAGCTACTGCACTTCCTTACTTACCATGAAACGATCACACAACTATAGAGCACTAGAAACAATGCTGTACTTCCTCGCTGATGATGGGACGATCATAAAACTATAGAGCACTAGAAACGATGCTGTACTTGTTTAGCTACGATGGGACGATCACAGGACTACAGAGCACAAGAAACTATGCTGCACTTCCTGGGTGACGATGGGACAATCACACAGCTATAGAGCACCAGAAACTATGCTGTACTTCCTTACTTACCATGGAACGATCACACAGCTATAGAGCACCACAAAAAGCTACTGCACATCCTTACTTACAATGAAACGATCACAAAACTATAGAGCACTAGAAACTATGCGATGCTTCCTTAGCTACAATGCGACGATCACACAAGTATAGAGCATTAGAAACTATGCTGTACTTCTTTAGCTACGATGGGACGATCACAGGACTACAGAGCACTAGAAACTATGCTGTACTTCCTCAGTGAGGATGGGACAATCACACAGCTATAGAGCACCAGAAACTATGCTGTACTTCTTTAGCTACGATAGGACGATCACACAGCTATAGAGCACCACAAAAAGCTACTGCACTTCCTTACTTACCATGAAACGATCACACAACTGTAGAGCACTAGAAACTATGCTGTACTTCTTTAGCTACGATGGGACGATCACAGGACTACAGAGCAAAAGAAACTATGCTGCACTTCCTCAGTGACGATGGGACAATCACACAGCTATAGAGCACTAGAAACTATGCTGTACTTCCTTACTTACCATGGAACGATCACACAGCTATAGAGCCCTAGAAACAATGCTGTACTTCCTCACTGATGATGGGACGATCACACAGCTATAGAAAACTAGAAACTATGCTGCACTACCTTAGCTACGATGCGACAATCACACATGTATAGAGCATTAGAAACTATGCTGTACTTCCTTACTTACCATGGAACGATCACACAACTATAGAGCAACACAAAAAGCTACTGCACATTCTCACTGATGAAGGAACAATCACACAACTAAAGGGCACTAGAAACAATCCTGCGATGCCTCAGTGTGAGGATGGGACAATCAGAAAACTACAGAGCACTAGAAACGATGCTGCACTTCCTTAATTACGATGGGACGATCACAAAACTATAGAGCACTAGAAACTATGCTGTACTTCTTTAGCTACGATGGGATGATCACACAGCTATAGAGCACCACAAAAAGCTACTGCACATCCTTGCTGATGAAGGAACAATCACACAGCTATAGAGCACTAGAAATGATCCTACGATGCCTCGGTGTGCGGATGGGACAATCACAAAACTATAGAGCACTAGAAACTATGCTGCACTTCTTTAGCTACGATGGGACGATCACAGGACTACAGAGCACTAGAAACGATGGTGCACTTCCTCAGTGACAATGGAACAATCACACAGCTATAGAGCACTGGAAACGATGCTGTACTTCTTAGCTACGATGGGATGATCACACAGCTATAGAGCACTAGAAACTGTGCTGCACTTCTTTAGCTACGATGGGATGATCACAGAACTACAGAGCACTAGAAACTATGCTGCACTTCCTTAATTACGATGGGACGATCACACAGCTATAAAGCACTAGAAACGATGCTGTACTTCTTTAGCTACGATGGGACAATCACACAGCTATAGAGCAACACAAAAAGCTACTGCACTTCCTTACTTAAAATGAAACGATCACACAACTATAGAGCACTAGAAACTATGCAGCACTTCCTTAGCTACAATGCGACGATCACACAAGTATAGGGCACTAGAAACTATGCTGTACTTCTTTGGCTACGATGGGACGATCACAGGACTACAGAGCACTGGAAACTATGCTGCACTTCCTCAGTGACGATGGGACGATCACACAGCTATAGAGCACCAGAAACTATGCTGTACTTCCTTACTTACCATGGAACGATCACACAGCTATAGAGCACTAGAAACTATGCTGCACTTCCTTACCTACGATGGGACAATCACACAACTATAGAGCACTGGAAACAATGCTGTACTTCTTTAGCTACAATGGAATGATCACACAACTATAGAGCACTAGAAACTATGCTGTACTTCCTTACTTATGATGGGACGATCACACAGCTAAAGAGCACTAGAAACTATGCTGCACTTCTTTAGTTACGATGGGACAATCACACATCTATAGAGCACCACAAAATGCTACTCCACTTCCTTACTTACAATGAAACGATCACACAACTATAGAGAACTAGAAACTATGCTGTACTTCCTCGCTGATGATGGGACGATCACACAGCTATAGAGCACTAGAAACGATTCTGTACTTCTTTAGCTACGATGGGACGATCACACAGCTATAGAGCACCACAAAAAGCTACTGCACTTCCTTACTTACCATGAAACGATCACACAACTATAGAGCACTAGAAACTATGCGATACTTCCTTACTTACCATGAAATGATCACACAGCTATAGAGCATTAGAAACTATGCGATACTTCCTTACTTACCATGAAATGATCACACAGCTATAGAGCATTAGAAACTATGCGATACTTCCTTACTTACGATGGGACAATCACAGAACTATAGAGCACCACAAAAAGCTACTGCACTTCCTTACTTACAATGAAACGATCACACAACTATAGAGCACTAGAAACTATGCAGCACTTCCTTAGCTACAATGCGACGATCACACAAGTATAGGGCACCAGAAACTATGCTGTACTTCTTTAGCTACGATGGGACGATCACAGGACTACAGAGCACTAGAAACTATGCTGCACTTCCTCAGTGACGATGGGACGATCACACAGCTATAGAGCACTAGAAACGATGCTGTACTTCCTTACTTACCATGGAACGATCACACAGCTATAGAGCAACACAAAAAGCTACTGCACATCCTCACTGATGAAGGAACAATCACACAGCTATAGAGCACTGGAAACGATGCTGCACTTCTTTAGCTACGATGAAATGATCACACAACTATGGAGCACTAGAAACTATGCTGTACTTCCTTAATTACGATGGGACGATCACACAAGTAAAGAGCACCACAAAAAGCTACTGCACTTCCTTACTTACAATGAAACGATCACAAAACTATAGAGCACTGGAAACTATGCGATTCTTCCTTAGCTACAATGCGACGATCACACAACTATAGAGCACTAGCAACTACGCTATACTTCTTTAGCTACGATGGGACGATCACAGGACTACAGAGCACTAGAAACTATGCTGCACTTCCTCACTGATGATGGGATGATCACACAGCTATAGAGCACTAGAAACTATGCTGTACTTCTTTAGCTACGATGGGATAATCACACAGCTATAGAGCACCACAAAAAGCTACTGCACTTCCTTACTTACCATGAAATGATCACACAGCTATAGAGCACTAGAAACAATGCTGTACTTCCTCAGCGATGATGGGACGATCATAAAACTATAGAGCACTAGAAACTATGCTGTACTTCTTTAGCTACGATGCGACGATCACACAAGTATAGAGCATTAGAAACGATGCTGTACTTCCTTACTTACCATGGAACGATCACACAACTATAGAGCAACACAAAAAGCTACTGCACATCCTCACTGATGAAGGAACAATCACACAACTAAAGGGCACTAGAAACAATCCTGCAATGCCTCAGTGTGAGGATGGGACGATCAGAAAACTACAGAGCACTAGAAACGATGCTGCACTTCCTTACCTACGATGGGACGATCACACAGCTATAGAGCATTAGAAACTATGCTGCACTTCCTTAATTACGATGGGACGATCACAAAACTATAGAGCACTAGAAACTATGCTGCACTTCTTTAGCTACGATGGGATGATCATACAGCTATAGAGCACCACAAAAAGCTACTGCACTTCCTTACTTAAAATGAAACGATCACACAACTATAGAGCACTAGAAACTACACTGTACTTCCTTACTTACCATGAAATGATCACACAGCTATAGAGCATTAGAAACTATGCTGCACTTCCTTACTTACGATGGGACAATCACAGAACTATAGAGCACCACAAAAAGCTACTGCACATCTTCGCTGATGAAGGAACAATCACACAGCTAAGGAGCACTAAAAATGATCCTACAATGCCTCGGTGTGAGGATGGGACAATCACAAAACTATAGAGCACTAGAAACTATGCTGCACTTCTTTAGCTACGATGGGACGATCACAGAACTACAGAGCACTAGAAACTATGCTGCACTTCCTCAGTGACGATGGGATGATCACACAGCTATAGAGCACCAGAAACGATGCTGTACTTCTTTAGCTACGATGGGACAATCACACAACTATAGAGCACCACAAAAAGCTACTGCACTTCCTTACTTAAAATGAAACGATCACAAAACTATAGAGCACTAGAAACTATGCGATACTTCCTTACCTACGATGGGATGATCACACAGCTATAGAGCACCACAAAAAGCTACTGCACTTCCTTACTTACCATGAAACGATCACAAAACTGTAGCGCATTAGAAACTATGCTGTACTTCTTTAGCTACGATGGGACGATCACAGGACTACAGAGCACTAGAAACGATGCTGCACTTCCTCAGTGACGATGGGACGATCACACAGCTATAGAGCACTAGAAACTATGCTGTACTTCCTTACTTACCATGGAACGATCACAGAATTATAGAGCACCACAAAAAGCTACTGCACATCCTCGCTGATGAAGGAACAATCACACAGCTAAAGAGCACTAGAAATGATCCTACGATGCCTCGGTGTGAGGATGGGACAATCACAAAACTATAGAGCACTAGAAACTATGCTGTACTTCTTTAGCTACGATGGGACGATCACAAAACTATAGAGCACTAGAAAATATGCTGCACTTCCTTAATTACGATGGGACGATCACACAGCTATAGAGCACCACAAAAAGCTACTGCACTTCCTCAGTGACGATGGGACGATCACACAGCTACAGAGCACTAGAAACGATCCTGCGATGCCTCGGTGTGAGGATGGGACACTCACAAAACTTTGGAGCACTAGAAACGATGCTGCACTTCCTTAATTACGATGGGACAATCACAGGACTAAAGAGCACTGCAAAAAGCTACTGCACTTCCTGGGTGTGATTATGAACGATTATACAACTATAGAGCACTAGAAACGATCCTACGATGCCTCGGTGTGAGGATGGAACGATCGCACTAACTACGATCCTACGATGCCTTGGTGTGACGATGAAACGATCGCACTAACTACGATCCTCCAATTCGTCGGGGACGATGAACGAAAGAGCCGAAGTCGCAGGGACCTGCGCTGGGACAGCCCCTCCCGCCGCCCCTTCCTTCCTGTCCCGCCCCTATAAAGCCTCCTGATCGGGCCGAGCTCATACATTCTCCCGGTGGCGGCCGGTGGAGGTGGCTGTCCTTGAGGTAACTCCGGACCTGGCCCGCGCTGTCCCCTCTCCGTGCCCGCTCCGTGCCCGCTCCGTCCCGCTCCGCGCCCGCCCTGCCCCGCCGCGCTCTGCCCGCTCACCATGCGCCGGCCCCCCGACGGCCTGCCGCCGCTGCTGCTGCTGCTGGTCACGGTGAGTGGGGACCGTGGGGACCCTCCGGGAGGCGGGACAGGGGGGTCCGGAGCTCTGTCGGGGCTGCGCGGTGTTGTCGCGACATGCCCGGGCTTGCCGCGCCGTCGAGGGGCTCGGAGCGGCGGGGCGGGTCGGGGTCGTGCGGAGGGCTAGGAGGGGGGAAAAGGTGGGGAGGGGGTGCCAGGGGTATTTGGGGGCTCGCCCAGGCGCGGGGGCTCTGCGGATCGGGGTAGCCCTGGCTGGAGGGAGGCGGTGGGGTTACCTGAAAGGGACTGGCGGATGGGGGGCTGCCTTTCGTGTCGGTTTGGGGGGGACAGGGCTTGTGTGAGTCGGGGGAAAACTGCGCTCCGGGGGGTTTCATCTGCTCCGGGGGGGGCGTGGGGGGAGCTGGGGTGCTCACCTGGTCTGGGGGGCACCGGGAGAGCCGCGGCGGTGGCGATTCAGCCGGTCCGGGGAGGAAGCGATGGACTCGGGGGGCTCACCTGGGCACGATTCGGGGGACCCGGGGGGCTCACCTGGGCAGGCGGGGACTCGGGGGGCTCACCTGGGCTCTGTTCGGGTGACCCGGGGGGTTCACCTGGGCAGGCGGGGACTCGGGGGACTCACTTGGGCACGGTTCGGAAAACCCGGGGGGCTCAGCTGGGCACGGTTCGGGGGACCCGGGGGCCTCACCTGGCCAGGCGGGGTCCCGATGGGCTCACCTGGGCACGATTCGGGGTGATTCAGGAGTGTTCGGGGGGTTCGGGGTTCATGTTGGGGTGTAAAGCTGCGGCTGGGAGGAAGCAGCGTGGAGGGGCAATGGGAAGCGAAGGGATCTCAGCGATCTCAGCGCTCCCGCTTCGAGCACATGGCCCTTTGGCGACAGGGACAGCGATCCGAGCTGCAGGCTGGACCTGCGGCTCGGCCAGCCCGAGGGAAGGACGGGGATTTCCAGCCTTCCCAATCCCGTTTGCCGTTCCGTGCCGGCATCTGCCGGCGATGTTCTAACACATCGGGCGGCTCGGGGCTGCCCGCTGCAGGAATGCTGCCTCTGCAAGTCGCCCGAGCTGTGGCCAAACCCTCAGCGCGGCGTTTTTGGGACACTGAATTCCGCCTGGGCATATCGGATTTCTGGGTGGCGGTGTAGAGATCGGAAATACCTGAATTCTGTTCTCGCCTGAAGGCAGGGGGGTCCTGCCCTGAGTTTTATCCCGCGGATTCTGCCCGGAGTTTTATCCCAGAGATACTATAAAACTGCTCTGAGTTTTATCCCTGTTATCTGGCCGATAGGAGGGAGCCGGGTGGGTGTTGCTCCCGTGCTGGGATGACATCAGCACCTCCCGTTACAGGTTTTTATTGAGAGCTTCTCATCCACTTCATTCCCTGTGGTGTTTAGCAGAGTTTATTTAGACTTCGCCTGATAAAGCCAAGCCTTGCTAAACCCATCACTAAAGCCACGCTCGTAATCGCCTCAGTTTTTAAAGTTTTTTTTTAGTTTTTATCCTATTTTTTTAATAAAAGGGGAGGGGAGCTGCTGGGGTTGATGATTCACACGTCACAGTCGGACGATGTTGCGTCTCGTGTCCTCTCTCTCTTGCATCATGGCCTGGACACAGGCCACCGGTTTTTGAGGATGGATCTGTGAGTTTGCTGGAGCTCAAATTCCACGTGCGGGAATTCCAGGGGAAAATCCCTGCCTGGATCAGCCCCACGTCCTTGGAGCAGATGGCATCAGGTGTCTGCCTGGCGTCTCTCTTATCCCTTCCTGCCGTCAGGGCTGTGGGATGTGTTTGATTTGTGTTCACATCAGGAGCTCAGCGAGGGGCCTGTGCCTTTCTGCAGGGTTGAGTTGCTTTTGGGATCACCTCAGGAAAAAAAAAAAAAAAAATTTGGGGTGGAAAAAGGTGAAGTTCAAAGCGTGATGCTTTCCTGAACTTCTTCTCCACACTTGATCCCCCAAGAAGGAGAAGAGGCTTTTAGCTTTTTTTTTTACAGGGATTCCTGTGCCTGCTAATTCTGCCTCCAGGCTTTCTGGGGTTGTTTACCGTGGCTGAAAACTCCTCGATTTCACCGTGTCTTGCCCAAGGCTGGTTATTCCAGCTGCTGGTTTGGTCAGGGTGCCGTGGGCTGATAACCTTATCGTGCACTTGTTGCTGCTGCCTGGAAAGCAATGGAATCCTCTGTCTGAGAGGATTTGCCTTTCCCAACAGCAGATAGCTGTGTTGTCACTGTGATCGTCCTCCCAGCATGGCAGAGTTCAGGTGGGGAGGAAAGATGGAATTTTTTCCCCCATGGAAATGGGAAAAGTTGTCTTTTCACTCCCGGGACTTCCCAGACCAGAGCGGGTGAAGCCCTTGTGGTTGTAACTCCTCAAGTGGGTAAAAAACCACTACAGTAAAATAGATACATAAAAACAATAGTTACATTTAAAAACTACAAACTTGCAGATATTCCTGGCTGGAGAAAGAGGCGCCACAAGCTGTTGGAGTGACATGGATTGATCCTCATTCCTGGGCTGGACAGGGCTGGGGGGCTCTGTCGTGGTGGGCATTTGTCCTGCCATGGCCTGGCTGGTGTTGGTGGCGTTTTTAGCGGCTCGGCGTCACCTTCCCCAGCCCCGTGACCGTCCCCAACCTGCCTCAGCCAGTTCTGCCCTGTCCTGGCGCGGGAGGTGTCCGGGGAGGAGGCGGGACGGCGCTGGGGACAGCACGAGTCCCTATTGTTCAGCCTTCCAGGCAGCTTCTGACTCACAGCAGAAATATTTGCTTGAAAAGGCAGATTTGTACCCCCGCGCTGGGGAGGGGAGGGGGACAGTGCCACCTCCGGGCTGTGCATGTCACTCCCTGCCACCCGGGGGGGAGGGACAGGTGCTGCAGGTTTAGATCCATGTAGGTTTATATCCATGCAGGTTTGAATCCATGCAGTTAAATCCATGCAGTTAAATCCATGTAGGTTTATTTCCATGCAGTTAAATCTATGAAAGTTTAAATCCATGCAGTTAAATCTATGCAGGTTTATATCTATGTAGGTTTGAATCCATGCAGGTTTATATCCATACAGGTTTAAATCCATGTAGGTTTAAATCCATGCAGTTAAATCTATGCAGGTTTATATCCATGTAGGTTTATATCTGTGCAGGTTTATATCAACACAGGTTTATATCCATTCAGGTTTATATCCATGCAGGTTTAAATCCATTCAGTTAAATCCATACAGGTTTAAATCCATGCAAGTTTGAATCCATGCAGGTTTAAATCCATGGAGGTTTGAATCCATGCAGGTTTAAATCCATGCAGTTAAATCCATGTAGGTTTATATCCAGGTAGATTTGATTCCATGTAGGTTTAACTCCATTCAGGTTTAAATCCTTGCAGTTAAATCCATGCAAGTTTATATCCATGGATATCATGGAGCTGTGCTGGCTCCAAGGCCAAGCCCATTGTCCCTGTTGGGGACACTGAGGTGCTCAAAGCCCCCCCAAAGCCCGAGGGGACAAATGGCAGTTCCTGCCCAGTGTTGTCCCCCCAGAGTGACCCGGCCGGGGCGGAAGGAGCTGAGGCAGCAGAAAAAGGGCGTGGAGAGCTGGCGGAAATGTGCTTTTCTTCCTGATCCGTGCAGGATAACAGGGAAAACACAGGAACACGAGGCTGTGCTGTCCCCTGGGAGCCCAGGGTGACAGCCCAGGGCACTCTTGCGGGCACCAGAGCCACCTTCCAGCCTTGACACCAGGCTGCTTCCTCCCACAAACCGGTTCCTGTTCCCGACTCTTCCCTTCCATTCAGGGCTGTTGGCTCACCCAGAAATTGGGGAAGGAAAAGGGGTTGTTGGGAGTTTTTGCCTGCTGATAACCTGGCACACGGAATTCCCCTGCAAACCTCCAGGCTTTGCCAAGGGAAAAGCAACCCTGGTTTGGCCTTTGCCTGAGTCAGGGGAAGGTTTGGCTGCTGGCTCCAGTGGCTCTGAGCCATCCCAGAGTTTCTTTCCTGCTTCCCAGCAGCCCTGGCCTTTCCCTCTCTCCCCTTTCCCCGTGGGTTGGGGTGGTTGTCAACCCAAGTTTCTCTGTGTTTTTAACAGGTAACTGTTTTAGGCACTAATGCTGTCAGCCTGAGGAGGAGGGACAGTTTGGATCCCCTGGATACACTTTGGGAACTGACAAATTACCAAGTGCCAGGCAAGGAACTCTACTGCCAGAAGTGTCCTGCAGGTGAGATGTCACAGCACTGACCCCAGCACTGCAGCCTCTCCTGTTCTGTGTCCTTGCTTTTCCTGAGGGGCAGCAGAGCTCCAGCTCTCCCCTGCTCCTCTGTCACCGATCTGAGCTCTCATTATGGGAATATTTTCCTTTTGTTGGCTCCTCATTTGCCTCTGAGCTTCACTGGTGGTGGAACCACAGAATGGTTCAGGGTGGAAAAGCTCTCCAAGGCCATTGAGGCCAAGCTGTGCCCAATTTCCACCTTGTCCCAGCCCAGGGAGCTGCATGGAATTCCAGGAATTCCTTGGACACCTGCAGGGATGGCAACTCCAAACTCCCTGGGCAGTTCCAATCCCTGATTTTTCCATGAGGAAATCCCTGCTGCTGTCCACCCTGAGCCTCCCCTGCCCAGCCTGAGGCTGTTCCCTCTCCTCCTGTCCCTGTTCCCTGGAGCACAGCCTGTCCCCCTGGCTGTCCCCTCCTGTCAGCAGTTGTGCAGAGCCACAAGGTCCCCCTGATCCCCTTTTCTCCAGGCTGAGCTCCTTTCCAGCTCCCTCAGGAGTTCTCCAGCCCCTTCCCAGCTCCCTTCTTGTGTGTTCAGAGTTTCCCCTTCTCTTCAGGCACCTACGTAGCAGAGGAGTGCAAAGAGCAGAACAGCTTGGGCCGATGTTTGCCCTGCGGACCTGGGGAGTACATGGAATATCCCAACGCCTTCCAGTGGTGCCGAGAATGCGGGAAGTGCAGGGAAGGTATGAGCTGGGGGGAGCAGGGCTGGTGGCTCAGGCTGGTCCAGCTGAGCTCTTTAAGTGTCACCTACAGTGTCCCCAGAGGGTGGCTGGGGCTGGGATGGAGCAGGATGGAGCTGGGATGGAGTTGGCATGGAGCAGGATGGAGCAGGATGGAGCAGGATGGAGCTGGGATGGAGCAGGGATGGAGCTGGGATGGAGCTGGGATGGAGCAGGATGGAGCAGGGATGGAGCTGGGATGGAGCAGGATGGAGCAGGGATGGAGAGCTGGGATGGAGCAGGATGGAGCAGGGATGGAGCTGGAATGGAGTTGGCATGGAGCAGGGATGGAGCAGGGATGGAGCAGGATGGAGCTGGGATGGAGCAGGG
Organism: Lichenostomus cassidix; assembly: GCF_008360975.1. Classification (NCBI taxonomy): domain Eukaryota; kingdom Metazoa; phylum Chordata; class Aves; order Passeriformes; family Meliphagidae; genus Lichenostomus; species Lichenostomus cassidix. The sequence goes on along the minus strand of NW_028147326.1, from coordinate 16,696 downwards.
ATGGAGCAGGATGGAGCTGGGATGGAGCAGGGATGGAGCAGGATGGAGCAGGGATGGAGCAGGGATGGAGCAGGGATGGAGCAGGGATGGAGCAGGGATGGAGCAGGGATGGAGCAGGGATGGAGCAGGGATGGAGCAGGGATGGAGCAGGGATGGAGCAGGATGGAGCTGGGATGGAGCAGGGATGGACAGGGATAAACCTGTGTCCCCTCTGTCCCTCAGATCAGGTGGAGCTGAGTCCCTGCCGGGCCACCAGGAACACGGTGTGTGCCTGCAGGAACGGCACCTTCTGCCCCCCAGACCACCCCTGCGAGATGTGCCAGAAGTGCCAGCCCAGGTGGGTGTGGGACACGGTGGCTTCCCCGGGGTCCCTGCTGGAGCTCCAGCTTCTGAGCCCTCCCTCTCTCCCCCTTCCCCAGGTGTCCTGAGGGTCAGGTGGTGCTGAGAGCCTGCACAACCCACAGTGACCTGCAGTGTGGTCCTGCTACACATTCCGATTCCTTCCGTGAGTAGGGGGCTGCCCAGGGATGGGGTGGGAGCTGCTGCTGAGGGATGGGGTGGGAGCTGCTGAGGGATGGGGTGGGAGCTGCTGCTGAGGGATGGGGTGGGAGCTGCTGAGGGATGGGGTGGGAGCTGCTGCTGAGGGGGACCAGGAGCATCTGCCCACCATACCCCTGTTTTATCTGCCTCAGACTCCTTGACCATTATCCTGGTGGCGATCACGTTGGTGGTCCTGATGATTTTTGGGTTCTGCATGTGGAGGCGCTGCTCCAGCTCCCCAGGTGAGTGCAGGAGACCCCCAGAGCACCCACCTTGGCCGGGGGCTCTGCTCTGGTGTGGGGTGAGGGGGAACAGGGACCTTCCTGGGGAAAAAGGGATCACAGCACTGTTTCCATCTTCTGCAGGGGATGGGAGACCCTCGAGCAGGAGGCCCTACGAAATGGTGGTGAGTTCCTGGGATGGCAGGGGGGATGGCTCTGTCTGGGGGGTGGGATGAGGTCCCCCAGGTCCCCCCATCCATGTCCTTGACTCCTGCTTTCCCAGGACCACCTGCCACAGTTGGTGCTTCTCTCCCCCACAGAGGTCCATGTTTCGGAAGCTGCCGTGGTACAGGAGTGAAAATGCAGGGAGAGAGGACAATGCCACCAACGAGCAGCGTGCCATGGTGACAGAGACAGAGGTATGAGTCACCCTCTGCTCCCTCCTGGTCAGTTTGGGGGGATTCCATGGCTGGAGCACTCAGGGAGGTGGCAAAGGGTCACTTTGTGTGGTCAGGATGGCAAAATGTGCTCATTGTCCAGTTCCAGAGTCCCTGAAGGATTTAACTCTGATGCTGAGCAAACACAACTCATCTCCCCCATCCCACAGCCAGGAAACTCGGATATCCCAGGGGTGGGTGGTGGTCTCCTGCCCCACCAGCCCCAGGAGAGAGGGAAAGGGTCTCCAATCCCCACAAACCACAGGGCTGGGAGGGTGCTGCAGGACATCGTCATCCCAGCACTGCCGTTGCCATTCCAGGTGATGCTGAAGAATGAGAGACCCAAGAGGAACCTGGTGCCAGTGAAAGAGGACGACCCCATTCACTGTAAGTTCTGGGGCCTAAGGGGCATGCTGGGGAATGAGATTCCTGTCCCACCCCATTCTCTAACCCTCCTTTTCCCCCTCCAGTGCTGCGCCGCTCCTTCTACATCTTCGCCGGAAAGGTTCCCAAGGTGGAGTGGAAGAAATTCGGCCGCAGCCTGGATCTGGAGGAGAACGACATCATCCAGGAGTGGACGGAGGACGCCTTCTACCAGATGCTCTTCAAGTGGCAGAGCAGAGAAGGCTCCAAGGCCTCGGTCAACACCCTGCTGGACACGCTGGACAGGCTCCACCTCAGCGGCGTGGCAGATGACATCTCCAGCAATCTGATCCGGATGGGACTTTTCCAGTCTGCTGAAACGAGCTGAAGGGCAGGGCAGAGACCCTGAGCCTCCCTCTTTGGAGCTAAAGCTATGAAATACCTCCCGGAACACTTGAATTTTAGCTGTGCGTAGCTCTCCTGCGGCTCCTCTCCTCTTGAAGCCATCTCAGAGTTCAGCTGAGCCAGGAGGAGCTGATTTTCACACGGAGTACGAACCTCGGGGTCCTCTCTGGTGGATTTACAGGTTCCACACGTTGGTGCTTCCTCCTGAAATCCAAGCTGGTTTCTTGGTTTTCACTGCGAAGAGCCTCCGATCATTTCAAGCTGCCTCTGGGATCACCTCGCTTGGAAGCGCCGGTACTACACGGAGATCTTCGGGATCAGAGAAGGGCTTTTGCAGGATTTTAGGCATTGCTGTGTTTTTCTAACTGGATCCTCCTTTTTTTTCCCCGAGGATTCCTGGCATCATGAAATGGCTTCTGCTTCTAGAGCATCTCTAAGTGAGCTTCGTTCTGCGAGCTCAGCTGAGTCCTGTGGACTAAAATGAGTTTTACGTGTTTCTGTTCTTAATGTGTTTTTAATAATTTTGTTGTTAATGTGTTCAAGTGATTCTGCTTGCTCTCAGGAACCAGTTTGGAACTGGACTTGGAGGGGAGAGTGGGAATGGTTGACTTGCACTATGATTTGGGGTTGTCTGAGGAAAGGGACAGTGCAGGGATCGCCCAGTCCAGCCCCTGCCAGGAGAAGGGACATCTTCCCCTCCTCCAGGCTGCTCCAAACCCCTTCCAGCCTGACCTTGAATGTTTCCAGGGATGGGGCAGCTTACCTGGGTGACCTCTCTGCCAGTGTTTACCCACCCTGGTTGTGAAATTGTTCTTCCTGATATCTAATGTGACTCTCATTCCGTTTGAAGCCATTCCCATGCCCTGGGAATGGTTTTTGTCCAGAGTGCCTCTCCAGCTCTCCTGGAGCCCCTTTAGGCTCTGGATGGGGCTTGAAGGTCTCCCAGAGCCTTTTCTTCTCCAGGGTGGGCAATCCCATCTCTCCCAGCCTGGCTCCAGAGGAGCTCCAGCCCTCAGAGCATCTCCATGGCCTCTGGATTAGCTCCACCAGCTCCCCATCCTGGTGCTGTTGGAGACCCCAGAGCTGCAGGTTGGGTTTTAACAGAGAGGAAAAATCCCCTCACGGACCTGCTGGCCCCAGGTTGGTTCCTTTCCCGTGGCCATGGGGTGGCTGAGGTGTCCCTGTGTCCCCAGGCAGCGTGGCAAGGCGAATGCACTGAGGTCCGAGAGTGACCGTGGGTACCACTGCCCATCCCAGCCCGATGGGCACCACTGCCCATCCCAGCCCGGTGGGCACCACTGCCCATCCCAGCCCGATGGGCAGCTCCTCCAACACTCAGGGACAACAACTTTGAGCTGGAAAAACTACTGGATTACTTGAGCTGCCACCCCAGTCCAGCAGGACCTCCCCAGGGCTCAGTGCCTCTCCTGCTGCCCCCCTTCTCCCCCACTCTCCAAAGCCTTAACAAATCCTGCGTCCACAAGCAGAAGTTTTTGTACTTATTTATTTAGCAATCGTAAACGTTACATATATTAACTTAAAAGCTATATAAAAATATCGGTTTTTTTGTTATGCATGGTTGTGTGTTTTTTTTGTACAGAGCTCTGGCCCAGCCAGTTTGCTATTTCCAGTTTTTACATTTCTCTGTTTTATGAAGGAAAAGTTAACTTTAAAAAAAAAAAACAAAACCTCCTGATTTTCTCGTCTGGTTTGATTTTTTTTTTCCCTCAGAACTCTGGTGAGGGTCTGTCCAGGGTCCCAGGGGACACCAGATGTGGCATTGAGGACTCAGCCCGTGGAACTGGTGCTCAGTATCCCACCAGGAATTGTCCCCACCGGTCCCCAAGGGTCCCTCCTGCCAGGGAAAGCCCTCAGGCCTTTAATTATTTCTCCACACCACGAGTCCCATGCTTTGTCCCCTGCCAGAACAGGACGGTGCCACCTGTCCCCGTGTCCCGTGGTGGCACCAGCAGGGTCAGAGCTGCTCCTCCCAGCCAGGGCTCTGTGTGTTGCAGTAGCTGTGTTGCAAATCCATGCAGTGCTTGGTGAGCAAACGGCTCTGCTCTCCCCCCAAAAACCCCTCCGGAGCTTCTCTCCAGCCCTTCACTGTGGAGGGGATCGAGGAGCAGGAGCTGTGGGTGACCTGCCGGGAGGGTTTGTCCCTCTCCTGGGGGTTCCCTGTGCCCCCCCAAGCCTGGGCAGGAGCTCCTGCAGAGCCAGGCACATGCAGGGCTTGGCAAACAGGGCTCGGAAGCAGCGGTGAGCGCCCAGATCGTTGGAAAGGAAAGAAAGTCGTGGTCCTACCTGCTCGCTGGGGCTGCCGAGGGTGAGGACAGCGAGGCAGAGCTCGCTGGAATGAGAGGCTCCGGGTGCTCTCTGGGAAGGGGAGCGGCGTGGAGCGGGAGAGGACGCCACAGGAGCATCCCCAGCTGCTCCTCCAGCAGCAGGATGGCTCCCAGGAGCTTTCCCCGTCCCAGCTGGAGGTTTGGGTGCTCCTGCCCTGCCTGGCAGCCCTGCAAAGCCCTGCAGGACACGGCTGGGGCGTGCAGTTAGTCCGATGGGGAAGCCACCTCTGGAAAAGCCACCTCGTGCTGGAGCAGGGGTGGGATGTCCCTCGCTGTCCCTGCCCGTCCTGGGAGCGCTGGCAGGGGGTGATGGCATCGCCCCAGCAGGGCACAAGGACGTGCCATGCCCAGCTGCTCCTCCCACACACACAGCGACCACGCCGGGCTTTTCAAACACCATTTATTACAATGGAGCCTTCCAGGCTAAAATCCCAAGCCGAGGGCTCGGGGTTGGTTTCTGGTGTGGCAGGTTGAGGGAGTGGGTTTGGGATGGGGTTGGGGTTGTTTGGGTTTTTTTTTTTTGCTTGAAGTTTGCTTTCTAAACAAAAGTGAAGAGTTAAGAGCAGGGAGGAGAGGACTCCTGTCCCCTCCGTGCCCTGATTTAGGACAAACCCCTCTTGTAGGGGAGATGCTGCAGTGCCTCGAGGCATTTGGGGACCGAGGTCCCCTGCCCTGTGCCTGACCCTGCTGCGAGTTGAGGGGGGTGGCAGGACCCCCACGGTGGCTCCGGGTGGCGAGATGCCATCAGACACCCAAACCACATCCCAGAGCTTCTGGTTCCAAATCAAAGTGGAAGCAGGATGCGTTTCTTCTTCTTCATCTTCCTCATGCTGCTGATGTTTCAAAAAAAAGAAAGAAATCCAAAAGAAAACTTCCGAAATGAAACCACAACACAGCCCTCGTGCTCCTGTAAACGTGAGTTTCTCCTGCTGCTCGGGCTCTGCCAGTCCTGCCGCGGGGAGAGCAGAGCTCCAGGAGCACCGAGCCCTCCCCTGGCACTGCCCCTGCGGCCACCACCTCTGCTCCGGGGCTTCTGCCGCTGCTGGCCGGGCGCTGGGGCAGGGCATCCCACCCTTCCTCCTCCTCCTCCTCCTCCCCGTCTCTGGAGCCAGGGCAAGGACGGGGCTTTCAAACCACAGCTGAGGAGGAGGAGGAGGAGGAGGAAGAGGAGGCTGTGGCTGCCGACGATGAAGGAGAGGAAGAAGGGGAGGAGGAGGCGTTCCAGAAGAGCCACCGCCTCTTGGGCTGCCGTTTGAGGTGGAGGTAGTCTTCCTTCTCCCGCTCCTTCTTCGCCCGCTGGTAGTGATCCTCCTCCTTCAGGTACCACACCGGCGGCCAGCGGTGCTTCTCGAAGTACTCCTGGTTCTCTGCGGGGACACAGCGGGTGAGGGTGGCACCACCAGGGCCACCAGGACCTCCCTGTCCCCTCAGCCCGGGTGTCACTCACCTCCCGACATGGCCTTCATGTCGCGGGGGAACTTGCGGCAGACGTTGTTGTAGTTGGTGCAGATGTGGTGCAAACACCAGTCGGCCAGCTGGTAGGCGCAGTGGAACTGGGGGAAGGAGGGACAGCAGCTCGGGGTCACCAGGAATGGGACAGCATGAGGGATTCACCTCATTCCTCCACGGACAGCCAAGGCCAGGCCTGGTTGTCCTGCTCCCAGAACTGCCAGGGCACTCTGGGTGTCACCTTGAGCACCTCCAGCCCTGCTAGACCCTCTGTGTGTCACCTTGAGCACCTCCAGCCCTGCTAGACCCTCTGAGTGTCACCACCCAGCCCTGTCAGACCCTCTGAGTGTCACCCCCAGCCCTTCCAGCCCCTCAGAGTGTCACCTCCCGCTCCCCCAGCCCTGCCAGCCCGTGCTGCTGTCCTACCTGAGCCAGCTCCAGGAACACGAGCACGTCCCCATCGATGTCCACCATCATCTGCGCCGCCTCCATCAGGCCGGTCACCGTGTACTGCTCTGCACAGGGGGACACTCGGGGTCAGGGGGTGGCCAGGACAGGGTGACAGCCACCCTGCCCTGCCGCAGCCACCCCAGCTCACCTGTGAGAGCCACCAGGTGCGGCAGGCAGAGGCGGTTGGCGAGGATGATGAGCTTCATGTCGTCCAGGTCGGGGCTGGAGCTGAACTGCCCCGTGTAGAGGTACTCCAGCACTGCCCGCATGCAGCTCTTGCTGGTGTGAGGAAGTGCCACCTGCAGGACACATTAATTGTCACCTCGGGGTTGTCCCCACCCGCCCCACCCGGGCAGGGAGCTCTCCTCACCTCGTTGGTGGAGCTCTCCACGAAGGGGCCACCGAACATGGCAGCCATCCAGTCGCAGCTGGAGATGAGCAGGGGCTTGTGGGCACTGATAGCACCGTCATCCAGCACGAAGGTGACATCTGGGGACAAGCACAGGGCAGCTGCTGGGACCGGCCCTGCCACCTGGGGCTCGGCCACCCCCTGCCACTAAACACCTCACCCCGGGGACAGCAGAGGGAAGGGGATAGAGCCTGGAATATCCTGTATTTTTCCCTAAAAAAAAAACTGTTTTTTTTATCCAGCATTCCCTGGCAGCTCAGGGAAGAAGCCCTGCTTATTCCAAGGGGTTTTCCCAGGTCACACAACACATTTGAAAGCAAGGGGAAAACCAAGGAAGCACATCTGAGTCCTTGGAGAGCTGGGGATCTCCTGCCCTGCTCTCCACAGCTTCTCCCAGGGCTGTGCCAAGGGCCAGCACACATCTGTCCCCAACAGGGACAGCCTGACCATATTAGGATCCATCTCCACGAAACAAATCCAGCCAGAGGGAGGCTGGGACGTTCACATCCCCCTGGGATGTCACCTCGTGCTGGTGGCTCGTGGTGCTCGCTGGAAAGCTGAGGAAATCCTACCAAGGGCGCTTGTTCCTCATAAATCAGGATGACCCCGTGAAAATCTGGGCTGGGAGAGGAGGAAGTCGCCTTTGCAGCTCTTCCGTAAATAAACAGAGCTGCTGGGCCAGCTGGGAAGCAGGAAACCCTGGGGAAGGGCTTTGCACTCACTTTTTCAGGGAAAAAAAAGTGATAAAAAGCAATAAAAAAAGGATAAAAATCCAGAGCAAAGCCAGGAGCTCCCATCCAGCCCTCAGAGTCACTCCCAGGGACCAGGGGGTGCCATACCCGAGAAAGTCCCCTTGGCCAGGCATTCCTTCACCCGGTTGGTCCTCCGGACGTGGAAGGCTTTGGTGATCTCCTGGTTCATGAACGCCTCGTTGTTGAGGATGTTGGCCACCATCATGCGCAGGTCGAACACCTCGAGCAGCTCGGCGATGTGGGCGATGTGCATGAGGTCCCTCTCGTTCTCGTCCAGCTCCCCCGTGTAGAGATACTTCAGCACGGCGCGGAACGGACCCGGCTGGATGGACGCGTCCATCTTCACCACCACCATCAGCTTGGACTTGTAGGTCAGCGGGTCTTCGGCCATCTCCTCCTGGATGCTGGTGAACGCCCGGCTCCACGAGGAGAGGTTCCGGCCCCGCCGCAGCCCGCGCTCGCCGTTCTCGTAGCGGTCGCCGCGCAGGATGCCGTCACTGGTGGAGGCTCTAAGGCACGGTTTGCGCTGGCCGGGTCCGGCCTCCTCGGCGCTCTCGCAGATGTCGAAGCTGGCGGCCCGCAGGAGGAAATCCCGCCCGTGGTGCCTCTCCTCCTGGTGCAGCATCCGCTCGGCGGCCGCGGTGACGGCCACCCCGAAGCCGTGCCCCGCCGTGCTCTGCTGGTCCTCCTCGCTCAGGTCCATGAGGAACAGGTCGTAAAACTTGGAGGAGGAGGTGGAGAGGTAGATCTTGTGTGCGTAGATTTTGATCTTCTCTTGCAGCACCAGGATGACGTCCGCGCACAGGGGGTCCTCCAGGAGGTGGGCTGGACGCTCCTCGTTGTTGGAAGGGGGGTCAGGGACGATGATGATGGGAGGAGGGGGCTTGGGGGGCAGGAAGGGGGCTTGGAGCAGAGGCCGCTGCACGTTGCGCAGGTGGGACTTCCAGAACTGCAGGTGGCGGCGGGAGATGAGCGCGGCGCGGATGGCGTTGTCAAAGACGTCCTTGACGCCGAACTGGGCCACCACGCTCGTCTCGTAATAGGGGATCCCCAGCTCCTTGGCAACCTCCCTGCCCTTCTCCGGGGGAAGGATCTCGTTAGGTTTGATTGGCCTGGAAGAGACGGGAGATAATTAATGAGGAGAGCTCTGGAGATAAGGAGGGCGGGCGGGGACGTCTCCAGGGTCCCACCTGGCCAAGGGTCGCCGCGCGCGGTTGACAGCCTCCAGGTCGGCGTAGCGCAGGTCGAGCTGGCAGCCCACCAGGATGACGGGGGCGCGGGGACAGAAGTGTTTGATCTCCGGGTACCACATGGTCTTCACATGGTGCAGGGAGTTGGGGTTGGCGATGGAGAAGCACAAAACCACAACGTCGGACCTGGAGGAGAAGGAGGGTCAAGGTGCAGCCTGGGGATTCCCTCCCTGCCCGGGGCGGCGCCAGGCTCTGCCTCTCCTTACCTGCCGTAGGCAAAGCGCCTGTCCTTGTGGTGGTCACCAAAGGTGTCCCAGAGGCGCAAGGACACGCTGACATCGTCTACCACATCCCGGGAGCGCTCCAGCACCTGTGGGAACACCAACACCGCCCCGCTCCTGAGTCCCTGAGCCTCACAACAGCGCTGTCCCCACCGTGGGGAGCAAACCACAATTTCCTCCACCTCCCCGGGATCCCCACGGGGTATCCCAAACCTTCCCCAGCACCCCAAATCTCCCAGGCAGCCCTCACCTCCTGGCAGACGCGGTACTGGTCGATGGCCCACACCGTGGGCACGTGGGTGGCGAGGAGCTGGTACTGGGTCAAGGTGGCGTTGCAGGCGCGGGCACAGATGAGCCGGGTCTTGCCCACCGCGTTGTCCCCGACCACGACGCACTTGATGGTTTCTACGTTTGGCCTCTCATAATCCATGTCAGAATCCATTAATTGGGACCTGCGGGCGGAACGAGGGCTCGGCAAACACAGCCAGGAGCCAGCCGGGACAGGGCGCCGGAGGGGGACAAAGCAGGAGGATGCTGACACTCCCTGGCAGCCCGGGGAAGCTCTGCAGCGGCTGCCCAGCCTTTCCCAGCTGGCTGTCCCCGCCAGTCCCCTTTAAAATTTCATGTTCTGGTGGCAGCGTGGCTGCTGTGCCGCGTCAGACACATGGCCTGCGTTGGATTGCGCCCTCCTCCCTCCCGGCTCTCGGCTCATGCTTGTTCATGTGAGATGAGGCTTTTTTTTTTTCCTCTCCCTTCCTCCTCTTCCTTTTCTCCTTCTCCAGCGTTTGCAAGAGAAGCTTCCAGAGCCGCCTGACTGAGTGTAGAGCAGGCACTGCCAGGGGACACTGACCTGCCCCCCTTTTCCCACCCCATTCCCAAGGGGATATTTGCTCCCAGCTAAGAGCAGCACGAAGAAACTCCTTAGGTTTCCCAGAGGCTCAGCAGCCATCAGGACTGGGAGAGTTCCCAGGAGCAGGTGTGACCCCAAAACTCCTGCAAGGTGTGACGTGCAGCACCCAGGTGTGTCACCCACTCCCTGTGCAAAGCCAGACTCCAAACCAGCCAGAATTAGCTCATCACACCATTAACCAAGAGTTTACGTGGTTTCCACAGGGAAAAGCAGTGAGGAAGTTGAGGGACAGCAAAAAGGACAAAAAAACCCCACATCCCAATTTCTCCGAACTTCCCGAGGCCACGGATCTGCTCCCCCTTGTCGCTCCCTCCTGGCAGCGACCTCCCGAGCTGCTATAATAAACCACCAGCGCAGTGAGCGAAAATACCCGGTAACGATGGCAACCGAGCCCTGCACGTGGGACCACAGTTCCCCAAACCGGCAGCCTGGCAAGGACTTCCCAATGTTAGCACCTCCCTCCGTGCGCAGCCTCCCTGGGCACACCTGGATCCCCCGGGCACGGCTGAGCCCCGTGGGCAGCTGGAGGCAAAGGCAGGTGGCACAAATCCCGGTGGTTTCGGGTGCCAGCGCTTCCACACCGGGCTGGTCCCGAGGCAAAACTTCTCCGAGGAGTTGTCGCCGCATTCCGCGCCTCCTCCATCCTTTGGGATGCAGGGAATTCATCCCGGAGGGCATTGGGAAGCGAAAAGGAGGCAGGGCAGCGGGGCTGCTTCCTCATCAGCCCCTCAAAATGTGTTTCCATCTCAGGCATCCCCCTCTGCTGCCACCCCCAGGGATCAGCTCGGCTCCGTAGGGCCAGGAGATGCAGAGATCTGCGGGATGGGGGCTGTGAGTGCTCAGGGAGCTGGGCTGTGGTTATTTTTAGGCCCAGCCGTGCTCCCAGGTCGGCCGAGCTCATTCGGATGGAGGGGGAAGGCGCAGGGAATGACAACTGCAGTTGGCACTTGGGATGTTTGTCCCTCCTGGGGAGCTCAGCACACCCCGAGCCGAGCCTGCTTGGACAGGCTGGGGCCTCATGGGAATTAAGGGCTAAATCCTTGTGGGATCAGTGCCTGCTGGAGGAGAGGAAGGGAGGACAGCAGTGGGGACAAAACGCAGGTTCTCAATAAAGCAGAAGCACATTTGGGGAGCTCTGTTGGCCCCACAGAGGGGAGGTCACAGCCCCTCACCCACGAGACCACCCCGGGAGGGGCTGAACCTTTCCAAGCCCCCTCCCCACCTTCCCTACAATCGCTTCTCTCCTGGGAACAGCTCCAAATCCCACCGGAGAGTAAAAATAACTCGAGATGCCAAGACCTTGGAGTTCCCCCTGGGGAACGGGGCTGCTCCAGCCAGCAGCCCCCAGCCCTGCTCCCCCTGCCCGCCGCAGCCCCCCACCCAAACCACGGGCACCAATTCACACCCACCCCCCAAGGAGACCCCCAAAATCGCTCCTTCCAGCCTCCCAGCCCGCGGTTGCCAAGGCAACTGCACCATCACCCCGGGAGCCGTCGCTTAGCAACTCCCAGGCTCCAAATCCTCCATCCCGCACCTCGCCAGGGGAGGAGAACCCCCAAACCGGGGCGAAACCGCCCCGAAACGGCAGCGATGCCCAAAAATAACGGGGGTTTGGGGCGGCCGCGGGCTGCGGGAGGAACGGGGCCCGGGCGGCCCCGCGGAGGCTGTGGAGGCCGCGGCGGGAGGCGGTGCGGGAGGCGGTGCGGGAGGAACGGGGCCCCGAGCGGGGCTGCAGCACGGCCGGGGCCGGGGGATGCGGCGGGCGGGGGGCAGCGGACCGGCTGCGGGGATCGGGGCTGCGGGGCACGGCGGAGGGGTCGGGGAGCACCGGGAGAGGGTGCGGGAGTTGGGGAGCACCGGGATTGGGGGCGCGGGGATGGCGAGGGGTCTCGGAGCATCCGGAGCGGGGGTGCGGGGCGTCGCGGAGGGATCGGGGACACCGGGAGCGGGCGCGGGGTATGGCGGGGGAAACGGGGAGGATGTGGAGTGGGTGCGGGGGGTTCAGGGGTGTCCGGAGCACCCCAGTCGGGGCTGTGGCGGGTCGGGAAGCACCGGGGGAGGGTGCTGGGCATCCCGAGGAGGCTGGGCAGGACCCAGCCGGGGGTGAGGGGCACCCCGAGGAGGTTGGGGGTGTCCGGAGCACCCAGATGGAGGGTGCGGGACATCGCAAGGAGACTGAGGAGGAACCTAGGCCGGGGGCGTGGGGCATGGCCAGGGGTCTCGGGGGAGCTCGGAGCAGCCGATGGAGGGTGCGGGGCATCGCAGGGAGGTTTGGGGTGCTCGGAGCACCTGGCTCGGGGCTGCGGGGAGCACGGGAAGCGCCGGGAGGGGTGCGGGACGCAGAGAGGGGGCTGGAGAGCACCGGGAGCATCCCAAGGGGGCTCGGCGGTGCTCGCAATCGGGGCTGCTGGCACGGCCAAGGGGCCTGGCCCTCGCTGTCCCCCTGTCCGGCAGGCGGCCCGGGCCGGGCGGCGGGGCAGGATGCGCGGAGGCGGAGCGGGACGCGCGGCGGAAGCGCGGGGGGGGTCCGGCGGTACTTACACCAACACAGACGAAGCGGCGGCTCCCAGGGGCCGGGGCCGGGCTCGCCCCTCCGGACATGGCCACGGCGCAGCTCGCGCGGCTCGCCTGGGCACGGCTGGGCGGCTCAAGGCCGGGGCCGCGGGGGCCCATGGCGGCACCTCGGCCGCCCCGATCTCCGCATCCGCGGCCCGCTGCGCTGCGCGGAGCCCTGCGCGGAGCCGTGCGCGGATCGCGGCCCTGCGCGGTCGCTGCGCCGAGCGGTGCGCGCTGCCCTGCGCGCTGCAGTCGCGGCCGCCCCGCCTTTCATTCACAAAAAACAAGCGGCCCCGGCCCGGCCCCGCCCCCGAGCCCCCCCCGCCGCCGCGCATTGGCTGAGAGGGACACGGGGGGGCTCCCGGGGGGGTACGGGCGCATCCTGCCGCGCTTGGGGACCCTCATCATGTCCCTTGTGCCCCCCTAGTCCTGCCGTGGGACCCCCCCGGCCTGCCCCTAAACCTCCCTTGTGGGGGGCTGTGTCATGTCCCCCCAAATCTGCCTTGGGACCCCATCGTGTCCTCTAACCATCCCTTGCAGGGGGCTTTGTCATGTCCCCCAGTCCTGCCTTGGGACCCCTTAATGTCCTTCGACTCTCCCTTGCAGGGGGCTCCGTTGTGCCCCCCAATCCTGCCTTCCATGCCACCCCCATCCTGCCCCTAGACCTTCCCCTCAGGGGGCTTTGTTGTGCCCCCAATTCTGCCTTGGAGCCCCCATGGTGCCCATCGCCCTCCCACCCTGTCCTCCATCATCTGTGACACCCAAACGAGGGGGGTGACACCCTCATCCCCCCCTTCATCCCACCTCCCCCTTCCTCTGCAGCCAAACCCCCAATCCCGATCCGGGGTGCACCTCTCCTGCATCCCCCCGAGCATCTTTCCCTCTCCCCAAATTTCAGGGGCTGCCAGCTCCCAGCTGCTGGTGGAGAAGACCCCTCAAAACCCCCACAGCCCCCCCGCAGCACCCCCAAACCCTTCAGAGCTGCCCCTCCATCCCTCCAAGCACAGGCCACACGCTGCGCTCCTGCCTTCTCCCTCTACCCTGCAGGATTTACCGCAGCCCCCTCCTCACCCCCGGGGCACCTCCCCTAAATTTGAACCCTGGCGGCATAAAAAAAAACTCCGAGTCATGTTCGCAGCGCTGCCGGGAAGGCGCTGGGCACCGCTGGCCCCGCTGCTCTGACCCCGTATATCCGCATCATGTGATCCTCGCCATCCCTTCCCGAGCCTTTCAGCCTCCTTCCCTCGCCATCGCCGCCGCGGAGCCGCGCTAAGCTCAGCCCCCTGCATGGCCTGATCCCTTCCCTCTCGCATCGGGCCGCGCTCAGATTGTCACCGCTGCGACATCGCGTCCCATCGCGGCACAACCCAGCGGCTCGCCTCGCCCCGCCGCTGCGCCCCCAGCCCGGCCGAGCCCCCCGCCTCACCGAACTCGCAGCACGGGGATCTGTCTCTCCATAGCAGAAGCAGATGGAGCCGCTAATTTGGGGAGGGGGAAGAAGCCCTTTCGGCTTTGGAGGCGGCAGGATGCAGCTCCCGGCTCTGCCTCGCTGCCCGCGGCGGCACCGAACCGCTGCTGAGCCGCTGCCCCGGGAGCTGCGAGCAGCCGAGCCGCAGAGCCTGGAGCTTTCTGCTCCTTGGAGTGGGTCACGGGGAAGGAACACGTAAAGCTTGTTTGCCAGCCGCATGATTTGGCTTATTTGCTCTCTTGTAGCAGGTGCTTAATTGTGGCAGAAAGGGTTCCCGGCAGCTTTCCGAGCGGCCAAATTCCCGCCTGCCCCTCTCGCGGCCAGGCGAAACAAAAGCACGATTGTCACCCGCGGGCGGAACGCTCCGGCTGCCGAGCTCGCCCGGGCCTCCTTCCCGGGAGGAGAGAGCCGCGGGTGGAGGCAGCGGGGTGGGCACGGGGCACGGGAAGGGGGTCGGGAGAAGCTGGGGGTGCTGCTCGCAGCCCCCCTGCTCCGCGGGAGGAGGAACACGAGCCTCAGCTGACTGTTCCCCGGTGAGCCCACGCTGTGGCACGGGTTGGAATGGCACGGCACGGCGTGGCACAGCTGGCCATGGCATGGCACAGCTGCCCAGTGACATCCCCTCTCCCCCAGCAGCGCTGTCCTGGCAGGGCTGTGATTAAAAGGCCTTTCCTCCCTGCTCCCACCTCTGCAATCGAAGCCTCTGGAATCTGTCCCCAAGGAATTCCATCTGTCCTGCTCCGTTAGCACCCTGACTCCCAGGCAAAGAGCTCCACACCCACCCGCGGCTGAGCCCTGGGGGTCACAGCCCTGAACTGAACAGCCCTTTTCACCCCACAGCACCCTCCTCACTCCACCTCCCACTCCCCGGCCTGGAATGAAGAAGCTCTCGGGATATCTGAGATAAGAGCAGACATTGCTCCATCCCCAGTAAAATTTATGACTCTCCAGTTCAATGCCAAGGATATTTCCACCCCTCCCAGGCACTGCCAGGCCCCTGCCCAGCCTCGCTGGGGTCAGCATGCAGTGATCCAAACCCATTTTCCCTATGCTCCTTGGAGCAGCAAGCACTCTGCAATCTCTGCAGCTTTCCTGGCTCTGCCCCCCACCCTGAGCCCCAAATCCAGCGTTATTCACCTTGCAGGGGGCTGACAGGCTGGGACAGGCCGAGGCAATGCTGGAAAAAGTGGATTTGGGATGGGGAGACACCCCGACACCCTCCGGCAGCTCCGGAGCACACATCCCCAAAAGCGCCGGGAATCTGCCTTGGCCTTGCTCTGCCCTAAGCCCTGCCGGGTTTTTTCCACCTCATCCATGGGGAACGGAGGCGTTGCAGTGTGGGGTGGGAGCATAGAGCAAAGTCCCCGGAGAAAGTGGCCGGAGGAAAAGTGCCAGGAGCAGGAGGAGGAGGAGGAGGAGGAGGAGGAGGAGGAGGAGGAGGAGGAGGAGGAGGAGGCAGCAGGAGGTACTTACAGGCTGTGAGCCACGGCGGTCATCTTCCCGGCAGGGCTGCCCTTCCCCGGGCTTTCCATCGCTTTCTCTTGGCAGGCTCTGCAAGGAGAGGGCGCAGGGACTGGGTGACAACACCCCAAACATGGCTAAAGCCACCCTCAGTGTCACCCCCTGACCCTGGGGACGGGAAGGCTTTGGGAGGGCAGGTCCTGGGCTGGCCAAATGTCCTGGTGTGGAGGCAGAGCTGTCCCTTGTGTCCCCACTGTCTCACTGCCAGCTCTGCCCTCCGCGTGCCACCCTACACGGCAGCCAAAATCAATCAATCAATCAATCAATCAATCAATCAATCCATGGAACACACACAGAGCTGTCCCCTGGGCTGAAGGCTCCACAGTGACAGCAGAGTCCTGGCTCCTGCCAGGCAGTGAATTCCAGAGACCCAACATGGTGCTGGATCCTTCCATGGGTTCACCAGGAAGAGCAGGAAGGGTGATCCCTTCATTTTGCTGCTCGGGAAATCCCAACTCCTGCAGTTTTCCTGCCTGGATGATGCTACAAGGGATGTCCTGGCTCAGGATAGCTGCCCCAGGCACCCCCAGCCCCATCAGCAGCCAGGGAGGGAGGTGGCAGCGCCTTAAAAATGGGGTTTTCAGGCTCCATATCCAGTTGGAGAAATCTTCAACCAGAACTTTGCAAAAATAGCAAAACCCAACCTTGATGGGGGACCAGTGGGGACAAAGGGACCCTCTGGGATGTGCCACCACACCGGTGGGGCGCAGAGCCCAGGGAACAGCAGATACCAGAAAGAAAGGCCTAAAACAAGCAAAAAAAAAGAACATTTTTTGCACCTTCCACCTCCTGCCCTGCCAAAGCAGTAGGTTCTGTCTGCGAGCCAGGAGTTTGGGGGGCTCTGGAAATTCCCTGCCTGCAGGAATTCTCTGCCCCAGCTGGATCCCATCTCCCAGCCCTGGAATGAGCCACCTGACACTCCCTGGTGACAGCTCACCCTGCCATCGATACGGCTGCAGAGCTCCAGGGGATTCAGCGCTCAGCTTATAAATATTTAAACCCAGAAGGCGCCGCGTGCTCCCGGAAAATGCAACTCCTCACAGGAGCCCAGCATCCCAGCGCTGAGCTAATGAACATTTGGGGCTCTCCAGACAGATCTTTCCCAGCTAAAAACCAGGTCAGGGCGAAACTCAAGGTCTTGATCCACCCGTGCAGGATTTCTGCACCCTCCAGCTGGGGTGTGGTGGGTTTACCACCCCGAGTGGTGCAGAAATCGCTGCTGGGATGGAATCACAGCCCAGGCTGCTCTTCCAGATGCTCATTCCTGCCCCCCCGGGCAGGTTTTTGGGGGGCACAGCCAGCCCCACACCCCGGGAAAGGCCGCAGCTGCAGCCTGGAGCACTGACAGGCTCCCGCCGGCTGCTCCAGGCAGGATTCACAGTTTCATACAGCATTAAGA